>NW_022730403.1:54150-74534 GCF_011630105.1 Anneissia japonica | reverse complement strand
CTTATGCCTAGGTAGGATAGGCCTAAACTACATTTACTTATTACTGTATTTATAGATAATCTGTAATTGCATTTGCAGTGAAATGCATATACTAATAATTATGTTATAATGATTACTGTTCTGTGGTCATGATGATCGGTGATATATTGAAACATAACATAACTACACCTGCACTGTACAGGATAACCTTTTTTGAATCTTTATCTTCTTTTTATTAGTGATATTGACTTACCTGAAGAAGCCGAAAAACAAGGTGATACCCCAGATTGTAGTTCATCAAAGCATAAACGTAGCCACAAGAAGAAGCGCAAACATAAACACAAGCATAAACACAAACACAAAAGTACCCGTAATGAAGGCTCTGATGATCAACGCCACAAGCATCGACATAAACACAAGAAACGTCGTAGCAGGCGGGAGCATACAGATGAAGAGAAGTCATCAGTATCTGATCAAGAAGTTGATAATAGGCAGACCATTAAGAACAATGATTCCGTAGATGATGCTGCCTATTTAGATGAACTGGAGAGACAAAAAGAATTACTGACAGCAGAATTGGCTGGTGATTTAGGATACAATCCCAATGATGTCACTGTCAAATCTGCAATTTCTCTAATAGCTCAAGGTTACCGTTCTTCTGGTGAGGAAGAAGAGGAAGGTCAAGTGAATGAAGTAGATGAATCTGATCGCCATTCTGAACAGGAAACTCCACTACCTCAGCAAATGCTTGTCGACGTTTCAATAGAATCTTCTGAAGAAGAAGTTAAAATCTCTAAGCATTCAAAATCACATTCCCGTAAAAAAAGCCGCTCACCTCGTGAGAAAAAAAAACGAAAGAGGAGCAAGTCTCCAAAAACACATAGCTCAAAACGAACTTCCTCTCGCGCAGATGAGAGAATAGATGAAAAGTCTTTATTATCTAGAAAAAAGAGTGGCTCTTTGGATAGATTTAGAGATTATGAATCATCAAAGAGAGACAGAGAAAGCCAACGAAAATCCTCCCCAAAGAGCCGTGATTCACCAGTAAGGAATCGAGTATCACATAGAGAGAAACAATCGCCAGACAAACGAAGGCATTCGCCAGAGAGGAGACGGCCCTCAGCAGATAAAAGGGCGTCACCTGATCGTAGGAGGCTATCACCAGATAAGAAAAGGGAATCGCCAGATATTAGGAGGGAATCACCTATAAGAAGACGAGACACTCCAGATAGAATGAAAACATCTTTAGAGCGTAAGCCCTTTAGAACACACGATTATGAAGAATTACGACGTCCTAAATCACCACCCAGAAAAGAAAGACGTAGGAGTCGGTCTCCACCATTTTCTGGAAGGAGGAGAAGCAAATCCCCTAATTCTAGGTATGTATTACTGATCAACTAATAGATCATAAGGATTATATCTGCAGTGCAGTTTCCTGTGGTTATAGTGTTTGTCTTGGTATTCAAGCATTCTGGGTTGAAATCTGTGAGACACCATAATTTTGAATAAAACAGCTGCACTTTTTAAGCCTTGTTTGTAAGTTCATTTAGCATTGTTCCAACCTGTACAAAAAAGAAGATTCAATATCTGCTGTGGTATTTGTTGGGGAGGAAGTTGTAATTTGTTTTATTATTATTATTATTATTATTCTTTAGGCACACAACACATGTGCCAAGGATTGCCAATAGCGAATATATATCACTGTCCTACTTGTAGGTGACAATCCCTTACACAAGACAAACTTACACGCACGATGCTTTACACAAACTAAATCTCAATATGAGAT
The DNA here is from genome assembly GCF_011630105.1 of Anneissia japonica. Lineage (NCBI taxonomy): Eukaryota > Metazoa > Echinodermata > Crinoidea > Comatulida > Comatulidae > Anneissia > Anneissia japonica. The sequence continues at coordinate 72,769 of NW_022730403.1, read as the reverse complement.
TTAGGGAGTGGAGTTGTTTATGTCATGAGAAAAAATCCTGCAACTGGCAGGAATTGAACCCAGGACCCTGGGATTGGAAGGCAAGCATCTTAACCACCAAGCTATTCAACTCCACTCTAAGGTCAAATGTCATTATAGTTATCAAAAAATTATTCTGAGGTCCCAGATTGGAAGAAGTCATTTCCAGGAGCTCTGTTTAAACAACCTTTCTTAACATCTAATTTTGTTTTGTTGCTCATTGTGATACCCATCGACACTGACTTCCATGAGAGATGATAATAAAGGGCTAATACTGTACTAAAAACATGCAGATTTATTGAATTTGCAGGAAATGGATTATTGTCAAGGAGTTGTCCGGGTGCGGGTCAGCCGTCCTGATTTCCGGGAACTCCCATGACTTGTGGGAGACTTGAGACCCCTATGTACTACTGTACGTAAAGATAACTTCAGATATACATGATTATAATGTGTATCATTTTAGAAAAATAGTGTATCTTATTAAAATGTATTTTTTTTTAATCTAAGGGCAACTAACTTTACTTAATATATGTTTATGATAAATAAAAAATCTTTTTTTTGTAGAAGAATACTATCATTGGAAAGTTTAAGAGGAAGAACACCTCCCAGGAGACGATCCCCACCAGAGCGGTTTGATCGTGCAATGCATCGCAGACACAGGTCACCTTATCGGAGACATGGTAGATACTCATCTGAAGACCGAAGAGAAAGGAGAAAACGTAGTTACTCTCCGAAGGAAGATAAATTCAAAGGAAGTCTTTCAGAGGGACAGTCTTTACAGAAGAATGCTTCATCTGAGGACGAGTGAGTCTTTTATGTTTATTAAACAAATTTATTTTGGAACAATTACATTTTCTTGTTTGGAAAATTTCTTAACTTCATGGTGTTTGTTTCAACTTTCACTATTGTCTTTAAGTAAAAATCTACAGTGGTGGATTCCCCTATAAATTTTTCAAGATTATAAACAAAATTGAGAAAAAAGGAAAATCATAATCAAATTTAGGTTTCAGAGTACTATTTGTGGCCATCTGGAGGTGTCATAATCATAAATTTTCTAACCTCAGCCCCACCATGGTGGGGCTGAGGTGGTCTAGACTCCCCATCTGTTGAGGTCCCTCCCTGGGCCCCTCGGTTTTAAATTCCTGGATCTGCCACTGCACTATGCTAACTTTAAGATGGGACATTGTGCGATTAATTCCTTTGATGACTGGTGGACTTTGGGATGAGAATTTAGATAATGTAAGTAAGTTAATATAATTTACCTTATGACTTACCTACTTCAGAATTGAAGATGTTGATATTGAGGAGATGGAAGATGAAGAGACGTTGATTGAAAAGAGGCGACTTCAAAGACAACAGTTATTACAGGTACTGTAATAGAATTGTTTGTTGATAAATAGGAAAGAACAGATAAAGATTGGCATATTTTAGCTTTCTCATTTTATTGAACTGTTAATGGGTAGTCTGTCATTGGTCTCCTGGCACTAATCATCACAGATGGCACTGCAGTGGCTCTAATGTGTCCCCAGGGGCCAGTCATCAGGGGTGGCATTGTATTCTGGCTGTCCTGCAGTGGATCCCCAGGGCCAATCCTAAATTCAGAACCCAAAAATAGTACCAATTAAGTTACAGTAGTTTACTTTGTACAAAATTTAAAAAATTCAAGAAATATTCACAAATAATCAATACTGTATTTAAAAAGGGACTGTTGATGTATTTTATTGACTTTACTAGAAACTTGGCGGTGGTATAAGTGCAGATGTGAGCAGGGAGGGTAGTGTAGCTGAAAGTGAAATAAATAGCGACGTCAATTCGCAATCTGGATCTCGCTCGCCCTCTCCAGAGAGTAAAGTTGAGAGCCGTGCTGTGACTTCTAGTAGTGACACAGACAGTGATTCATCAGTTGATGAAGAAACTACAGAAACTCTTGACAAGGAAGAACTTGATTTTGAGAAATCCATTGACCAAAAACGAAGCAATATTGTTATTGAACCTGCTCAAGATGGTAAGTAACAATCAACACTCTCAGAATAAGTTTTCATAGCCAGTAAGAGTTCAGTCTTAATAGTGAAACAATATGTGCATTTAGTTAGATACGTTAACTAAAGATGTTAGCCTAGTGGTAGTGGTACCTAGTTCCGATGTTTTAACTGTTAATTGTCTTAACATTGTTTCATGGACTGTTACAATGTGGTTGTATGTCACTCTCATTCAAAAGTAGCACCATCCAAATGCCAAGATTATGTCAATGGCTACTAGATGTCTCTATGAAGGTGGTTACTTAATCCAGTACCAGTACCATGCTTTCAGTTAAAGGCCTGAATTGCAAGTTACAATACAGTAGTGGTCTGTCTTTAGGAAGAGGTTTAAATTGTCTTTTGTGAAATAGATATTTGACTGAATTTTGATTATCTGTAAGTTGTCATTTTATTAGATTAAGATAAAATATACTAAAGCCTTGTTCGCACTGGATTTAAACAATGGTAAATTTAACCAGGGTAACTTTAACCAAAGTCATAGGTACATTTCACCATTGTTCGCACTTGGATTATTCACGCGGATAGTTTTACCATAGTTTTACCAAGATTTAACCTTGTGTATAAAAAATATTATTGAGGGCACTAGTTTGTGACTTCAACTTCTGGTTTTGTTCGAGCGGTGTCAACATGGAAGAAGACACTGACATGTCAGACGATTGAAGCGCATGCGTGAGGTACCGAAGGTCATGAACTCAGGAAGTTTTAACCGTGTTGCACGTTCGGATTGGACTTCTTGACCAGCGTGGTAAGTTTTACTGGGCAGGCTGAGGTCGGTAAAATTAACCATTCGGCTTGGTTAAATTAACCCTGAGGCAATTGTAACCGACGTTCGGATTGGGTTTTTTCTGGTCAATTTAGCCAGTGACTTGGTTAATTTGACCAAATTAAGTCCAGTGCGATAGGGGCTTAAGTTTTATTACAATTTTTCCCTACTTATCACAAGTATTGGCTTTGTTGTATTTTTTCAGGTGAAACTAAGACCAAACCAAATGGCTTTGATATGTTCAGTGAAATGGATATGTTTAGTGATAAGTTTAATGTGAGTTGACAATTTATTTTAATTCATATTTTTATATACTGTACATTTATTAGTCTTATCACAAATTTTATAGATTTTATTGTAATTACCCAATCTACAATTCAGCTTAATGCTGCCAAAGATTGTGTTTTCGATGTTTTTTATCTCAATAAAATATACCCAAATAAAAAAATAAAAAAAAATTCATTTTTCTAGTTTAGTTTAATATTGTTTACTGTTACTCCACTGATCTCCACCCATACCCCTAGGTGTCCATGAATGCATCAAGCAGAGGTGGATTTAAGATCCTTTGAGATTTAACACTGCTTGCCAATGCACCTGATATTTCTCAACCAAGAATTCTTTTCAGAACTTCATACGTGGTATACTACAAGCATTATACACCTGTTATTGTTAAATTTAAGAGTTGTTTATTTTATATAATTTGGTGTAAAGTATAGAGATACTCACCAATATTTGCTATTTGTAAATTATTATTATACCACTAACAAAGTTAAATGGGTTTACTTCTGATTTTCGGTGTTTGTTCCCCTTTCCAGAGTCCTACAATCATAGAAGGTATTGGACAGTATCATCAAGAAAATCCAAATCTGACAGATAATTGGGATGATGCAGAAGGCTACTACCGTAAGTAATAAGACAGTACATCCTCTTTCTTTATAATATAGTTAATCATTGAACCCTGAGCTGAACCTAATTCAATCTTAATCTGCTTTAAATCACTGATTTTAAGAAGAATAAGGCAATTGTCTATTACATAGGCCTCAGCTGTGCAGCTTACCTCTCGAGAAATGTGATAATTGTTTACCCTTCAGTAATCACATAGGTACTTTGACTGCTTTAAATCTTCAGGGGAACGGTACCAGAAAAGATAGTAGTGCCATGATATGAATTATGATTAATTCATCACTAAATAATTGCATGTTTTATGTGTTTATTTAGGTGTTCGTATAGGTGAAACATTGGATAAACGCTATCAAGTATACGGTTACACCGGTCAAGGTGTGTTTAGTAACGTGGTCAGGGCTCGCGATGTTGCACGGGGACAGCTTGAAGTGGCCATTAAAATCATTCGTAACAATGAATTGATGTAAGTTCAGCAATTTCATTTTCCAAATCAATTTTATTACATGATTGAAGAAAATTTATGTTTTGTACTTCATTTAAGTACAGTTGTTCATATTTTAATTCTTAGTGTTATTACTGTATTCCTATAGAATGAGTTTATTCATGAATTTAACTTCTGGTGGTTTTTTTTATTCAGTGTTGAGCTAAACTTACCAGAGCAGCATCTCATTACATATTATGTCATGTTATTCTTTTAAAAGGCACAAGACAGGACTAAAAGAGCTTGAATACCTCAAGAGGTTGAATGATACTGACAGAGAGGATAAATATCATTGTCTACGTCTATTTAGACATTTTTTTCATAAAAACCATCTTTGCCTTGTTTTTGAATCTTTAAGGTAAGTCTTCAAACCATTTCTTCTAAATATTGATTTCATCATCTAACTTCAATCTTTTTCTTCCCAAACACATTCGGTCGGTTAAAATTACTGTGCGGTTATTTTACCAGGAAGAATGTTTTGTACATGGATAAGTTTGACCTGAAAAAAAGTCTAATTTGGACTGAGCTTTAGGAAAGTCCACTACAGTATACAGTAGATGACTAGCCAGTTAACCTAACAGAATAGGACGGTAATTATAAAATCATCACAGTATACCTCCCACATAAAGAATAAACTCAAATACAGTATAATTTGTTTTCCAAAACCAAAAACAGAATTTGCAAGAGCACAAAATAGACTACACACAATTAAAGATAATCTAGGATTTATTACAGTGATTAAAAATGAACTACGAGAATGACATGTGCTGAAATTATAAATGATCGTTTTAGTTTGAATCTGCGTGAGATATTGAAGCGGTATGGGCAAGGTGTTGGCCTGCATGTGAAAGCTGTTCGATCCTACACTCATCAACTGTTCCTTGCCCTCAAGCTGTTAAAAAAGTGCAACGTTCTGCATGCAGATATTAAACCAGACAACATATTGGTGAGTTGGTTCCATAATCAGTAATTATAATGTGTGCAATGATAATGAGTAGAACGAGAACGAATACAGCGAGGACAAAGACAATGACGATGATAAATCCGAAGATGATTATATACAGTAGGCCTACTGCCTGCCAAAATACATGGGGGGGGGGGGACCTAAAGACTTGTGCATTATAGACTTTTGTAATAAATTCTCAATTTCAAAATAATTGGCTTCAATAGTAAATCGCCCACATTATGCTTTCATTTGTTTTCTTAAAATGTGTTTGCTATATTCATTATAAATAAGACGTTCAATTGTTGTATATTGTATTATATCTGTGTGCAGGTAAATGATTCTAAATCTGTGTTAAAATTGTGTGATTTTGGTTCTGCATCCCATGTTGCTGAGGCTGACATAACTCCTTATTTGGTCAGTAGGTTCTACAGAGCCCCAGAAATCAGTAAGTTTGGACTTTTTATTAGTAAATCAGTCTTTTTAGATTTTTGTTTCTAGACTGAGGCAATAGGAAGAAGTGTGCAGGTCTTTGTAATTTGATTAGTAATGTTATTCTAGTTAACATATTGGTCCTTATAATATTATTACTTGTCAGTGATGCTAGCTAGTAGGCCTACACTTATTGTCCATCCAGTGACGGAGCTAGTGAGGTCAGGGGAAATTGCAATCGTTTGCTGAATAATCTGTAGGTAGCTGGTTCAAAACCTGCTTCTGATTTTCAGCAAAATGCTTTAAGACAAGCAATTTTAAATTATGCTATTGTCTTCTTAGTTATTGGTATGAAGTATGACTATGCTATTGATCTATGGAGCACAGCATGTACAATCTATGAACTATACACCGGCAAGATCATGTTCCCAGGGAAGACCAACAACCACATGTTGAAGTTGTTCATGGATGTTAAAGGCAAAATGCCAAATAAGATCATCCGCAAAGGCTTCCTCAAAGATAATCATTTTGATAGTAACTGTAACTTCAAGTTTATTGAGATAGACAAAATCACAGAACGGGTAAGTAACAGTTCTGATATTTTTAATTGATTTGTTCATTGTAGTTTTTAATTAATTATTGTTTTTATATGTTTTTTATCTGCATTACATTCCCTAGTAAATATTTGCGGTAAATTTTGCATGAGTGGAGATGTTAAAATCAATTTTGAAATTAATTTTTCAAAATTGATTGAGGAAAGAAGTCATTTTTTCTAAGGGTTTTTACCCTGGAACCAGATCTGATTTTTGGATTGTTACTGTGATAAGAGTTGTAAACAGGGGGAATTGATGTTCATTTCTTTTTACAATCAACAATACAGTTATTACATTTTCTATTTTTAAGGTTTTTTTAATGTTTCTCAATAAGTTGATTACTTTCCTCTAGGAAAAAGTAACAGTTATGTCTACTAGTAATCCAACGAAAGATCTAATGGCAGATTTAATTGGATACCAACGCCTACCAGAATCACAACTTCGAAAAGTCATCCAATTAAAGGACCTGTTAGATAAGAGTCTGATGCTAGACCCATCCAAGCGAATCTCATTGAGTGATGCTTTACGCCATCCATTCCTACAGGAGAAGATATAAAAGTAAATATTCTTGTGTAAGAACTGTACTGTATTATACTGAGGGATTCCCTATTTAGTGCCCACATCTCTTTTTGATGTTACACCTGTGACGTTCAAACATGCCTTTTGTGTATATCTGATATACAGTAGCTAGGTCATGAAATGTATTTACTTTTTTTCTACTTGTATAATATGTACGCCCAGTAAGTGTAAACACCTGAGCAAATGCTCATTCATGGTACTCTACTTAGCAGTTGAGTTTGGTGATAATTTTAATAACGTTTTGTGGCCATGTGGAACAAAGATTTTTTTGGCACAAGAGTATTATCCCTCGCCGTGAGTTGGTTCTTGAGCTACAAGTTGAGCTAAGAGAGCCAAGTAACCTATAAAAACAATAGCTTGTTCATGTGCAGCATACACACTACACTAGCTTAGTAAAGTAACATGCCATGAGTGAAACAATTTGCTCAGTCATTTCTCTATGAAAACTTAGTTATCTCTTTTTAAAAGACAGAGAAATTTTTCAGAAAAAAAGAAGTTGGTGTAAAGTACTATATATGCAAATTTATTTTAATTTGTGATATAATTTGTCTGTTATGTTTATTCAACTCTTTCCATCATAATTTATTAATATTTTATTATTTTGATATTGTTTTTTCAATATATGATTTTTGAAGATGTTTTTTTCAATTGCTAATATTTTGTGTAACAATTCACAATAGAATGGGTTTATAGTTTACCAAACTTGAAGCAGGCTTACTAGTGTTATAGGTACAGTAAATGTAAAAGGGGCAGCTAATGAAGATTAATATTAGATATTCCGTTAGTTACTGTTAAATAAATGTGATTTGGGAATTGTTACATAATTAATTTTAAAATGTCATGAATTCAGGGTCAGTGCAAGAGGTTCCCTGTAAAAGGGTCCCAGAACCACATCAGCCCCACCATTGTTAGAGCAATTTCAGATAGGCACCCAGGGCACTATCGGACTGTAAAAATGCTTTTTCAAAGCAGTGTTCCCAACAAAATGAGTGCCTGCTTGCCCGACGAGCGTCTAGGGTTCCTTAAATTGGTTCCTGTGCCCCATGGACTGGCACAGCCACTGTATAGATTTAGAGATCAGGAGAGATAAATGATGTAACATGATATGAAATTGAAATGGCATATACCACATAGTCTTAGCGTGCTTTAATTTTATAAATCATGTTCATTGCAGATAACATTTTTCTTGAGCTCTTTATATAATCCATTCTTTATGACTAGCAGTAATGTGAATGAGTGATATGTCCAGCCAAGAGTGATATGTCCAGCCAAGACTCGTTTTAATACTAGACATGGGATTTTTAATGGTGACCCTCAGGCCACAAAAATATAAACTTGAAAATGGCACTTGTTGCATGTTAACGTAGCAGTAGGTACATTGTACCTGGACCATCTGACTTAAATTGTGTGTAACAGCTACAATATTATTCTATTTCATGTTTATTAATAAACTTTTTTTTGCCAAAAGAATTAATTGAGCCCATCTGATCTAGACCATAAAAAATGTGTAATGCTTCCATACACATTTTTTCCTCTTTAACTTTTGCAAATTCAAATTTTATTATTTGAGTGGGCATCCTTTAAGTATAAAAATTATATTATGTGTAATGTATTCATATCACACACATCTGCGAAGAGTTGAAAGGTTAATTTAATTACTGTTAAGCAAAACATAGTGTGAATTTTATATGAAAAATGTCTTCAGTCTTGGTAACTTGTCCTTCAATATTGTAATTGAAGAATAGAATATTTGACAAAATGGATATTTTGAAATAAATCATGTTCAACTTTTATCAGAATGGGCCGGTTTTATTTTGTTTGATATAATGTTGCTAATGCTGTTTTGTTTTTTTCAGAGAGAGATAGACTTTCCCTTGGTAATTACTTTGGTAATAAGTTATCATCTGGGATTGTTTCTGTTCTGTCCAATGACAAGCATCATTAAGTTTAGTAAGTGCTGGAGTCAACAAACAGATAATTAAATAATTATTTAATCATAATTGTCAATTATTATGTTATGAATGCTCAAGACAAATGTTTCTTTCCACACCGAGAGTTGATGATGTGATGTGTATCAGTGATTTCAATTTCGTAAGCAGGCAATACAACTTTAATACGGATTGTTATAATTGATTAATTATTCATTATTATTGTCTGATTATAGGATATGGATGTTTTATAGGTAATGTATCTGTGTACAATCTTATTGCAATGGGCACTGTAAATAAGATACTGTAAAACCTTGAACTGAAGCCCATTGGGCTTAATCTCGAGAAGAAGCCCATCTCGAATTGAAGCCCTCCTCTTCAGTTTGCAAAATTAGCCGCGAAAGGGCTTCTTTTCAAATAGCGTAGACTTTTTTTCAAGATAATACATACACTATACATGATTTTGAAAAAAACAAGATAAATTCCTCTATACAGTAGTTTAGGTGATTTAATGCCGTTAAATACACTCCATGATACAGACTGATATTACTGTGGCCCAAATTTACTGCATTCATTTGGAAAAGAAGCCCCTCTTTACTTTGCAAAAGTGGCCTAGAAAAGAAGCCCATCCAAAGTTAGCAAATAAAAGAAGCCCAGGGCTTCAATTTGAGGTTTTACAGTGTATCATAAATCAGAGTGTTATTCCTACAATAAACTAATGAGAACAATATAAACAAAATGGAATTAATTTTTACTATTACTGCTATACACTTCAAAACCATCTATCTGAAAACAATATTGAAACAAGATTGAAAAGTTTTACTGGGAGCATGTCCATGTTTTTGTGGCAGGGGGTTGCAGTTTCTGGAATCTGATATTTCTGTTGGTTACAACACTATTATTTAATTCTATAGAGATTGACAAGTTCGCTAGTCAGGTTGGAGATGAGATCATACACCTATTTTTCCATTTGGATTCGGCATTAGGTTATTGTTTTTGTCCGTTTTTTAATCAGTTGTGTATTTACTTTTAATCTGTTCGTTTCTAGATTCATCAGAAGTATTGAGTCATAATCTGGTGTAACCTGGATATCTGCAATCAGGGTAATGATTTATAATAATGGCCAGAAATGTATTATTTATAATTTCTATTGTTAATGTAACTTACAAATACTTGCTATTTACGCTGGCTTCACTTGAAATCCAAAGCAACATAAACCTTGGATTCTACAACAAACAGAAAATATTCAACAATGTACATAATTATAGCTTGGACTATCATCAAAATAGGTTTTTGTATGTTTTACCAAGAAGATATAAGATAATTATATAAGATTTAAGATTGGAGAAGATTCTCAATGCTGAAATGTATACTCAAATTTTCTAAGCATTTGGAAAAATATGCTTTCATATTCATATTTACTATTCTAATGGAAAGTATCTGGATATTCCCACTTCCCATGGCCTAACAATATTAAACAATGCTTAGATATGATATATTTTAATACTAATGAGATGACCATATAAAATGTTTCCAATTTGGACATTCAAAATTTCTATTCTAAAGGGATTTAATATTTAACAAATGTTTTAAAAACCATGTTATCTATCTTATTTATATTTGCTATTTTTTATCTATTCCTAATGGAAAATATTTGGCTCTTCTCGGGGCTTTCAAATATGAAACCATGTTTAAATAGTGTAATATATATAATTATATAATGAGACATTTTCTTTTTTTTTTGAGACAAGCCATTTGTCGGTAGCAGCAACCGGCTTCTCATCGTGGAACCCGCCATGAGGAAAAAAGCTCAGTACACGTAAACTTCTGTTTACACTTTTATTTCTTAAATATTTTCATTCATTCATTGTGTTAGAAATTTTCTCTAGGACAATTTACTTTTAAAATATCTTGTTCAACTGTTTATGAAATAGCCAGTTAGTTGCAACATGTGGGTGCCAACTCTAGATGAAGTGTTTTAATTAATATTATTAGTTAAGTGCTATCCATACAATAGCAAACATTTTTATCATGATCAAATGCAATTAGTCTCCATGTGCCTCACTTTCAGATTTAGCGTTAATTGTGCATGTGCTTAACAGTCACATGACATTAATGAGGTATGTTGGGATACAATAATTAAATGTATTTATAGTAGAGATGGCTTTGCTATAGGATTAAATTCTATATGCTGATATCAACACAACATTAGGTATTTTTATATTGTATATATTGTCTTTGAAGACAGCATTGTAACAAACAATTGTTAGTCTCATATAGGGTGCATATTCTATGTGTTTATTAATCACTATTTTAAAAATGATAAATCCCACTTGGAAAATATTATAGCATTTAGTATTTACTTGCCAGGCATGCATGCATTCACCATAGCAATATTGAAGTTTTTCAAGTTTGTTTAATGAAACTCAACTCATTATTCTTTTCAGAGTTAACGTCGAGATGGCGGATGTGACGATTTCGACAGAAATTTTACAGATAAGTGTTAAATATGATGATGGTTAGCTCAGTATCTAATAAGTGAACATGAGTCCTTTTCAACTTATAATATATTAAGAAAGGAATACTGTAGAGCCAGAGATGTGTACAAAAATCTAATGTAGTTTAATGCAAGTACATAATTAAAGGTGCTTGAAACCATACTGAAATGTTGTGTCTTTATGTTGCAAAATGAAGTTATCACTGAAAGGTCCACTGATTAATCTCAGATAAGGTAGTATAATACATACTCCAAGTATCAAAATAATGTCAGGATTCAATATTTTGACATTACTTATACAGTATTATCATCAGGAGTGGCGACATAATTAATGTTGAAATATTGAATCCCGACACGATGGCGTACATTTCGATATTCGGGAGTATGTATTATACCATCTTATTTGAAGTTATCACTGCATTTATTGTTTACTCGTTAATTTGGTAAACAATTCTGTAACAAAAATTAAGAAAACAGTACTGACAGTATACATTGTTCACGAGCAATACATTAACAGCACCAAGACTACTAATAGTTTTTGTAAAATGATTATAAATTATTATTATAGTAATGTAAATATTTAAAAAATATTATAATAATGCTGTACACTTGTACAGTTATCAGAGAGGAGCTCATAAAACAGTTGGTTAGAATTGGTGGTAACCAATCTGTCTACTATGGAGATCTTAGCAGCACCTGGTGAAGTACAGTTTGTAGCACACCATCTTTTGGTATTAAAGCCATAGGTACAGTATCTTCAACATGACCTGTGTGTATGTTAAGGAACTAGTATACTCTTCGGTAATGTATATGGAATTGTCTGTTATACTGCCCAATCTACTAACAGAGGTGGTGCTGCCGTGGGTTCCTAAAGCTGTCTACACTATAAAATTTTGTGTGACAAAAAAGTGTGATATGCCCATATATGGGCATGATGACATCACAGCATGACCATATATAGGCATAGGATTACTAAATTTGGGCTTGTCACATTTTTTTGTCAGAAAATTTGATAGTCACATTTTTTTGTCAGAAAATTTGATAGTGTGGATAGAGCTTAAAGAGCTCAGTTCAATTCCATTACAGTATTTACTTGCTAGTTTAAATTACTTAATAAGCTGGTACAGCCATTCATACACAGAACAGAAACCGCTTGCAAATAGACAGCATGTGTATGTTGTCATAATTTATTTTTAAATACTGTACACAAACTTACAATATGCACACACTTATTATAGCACTTCTAAACATATATCCCAAGGGTGGCTGTAGCTGATAAAAAGGGCGTAGACTGGTTTTGGTTTGATGGCGTGCAGAAATCAAGAAGGAAAGGAAAGGAAACTAAATTCCTGTTCCAATAAAAACTCAATGGTCATATTTAGTATTTTGACCCATTTAGTGGAACTAAACAGACGACGCCCATGTTAAATGACAACACCTAACTTAAGTACTGTAGCTATGGACAATAGGTTCTTGCTGCTATTAAAAACAATTCCACTACATAAGCCTCTTAATGGCATTTCAATATACTGTAAATTATTTCATCTTCTGAATAGTTAATTTATTATAACTCTCATAATTCGTTGTCATTTACCGGTAGTTCATGAAATTTTTAAAAAATGTAAATATAAATATACCATTATTTAGAAATGTTTTAATTATAGAAAATATATTGCCTCAACACTATTCTAGTGTTTTCAATTGAAACACTTCCTCAATTACTGCAACTCCTTAACATCAAAGATAATTACATTCCTATTTAGGACAGAAGGCGTGTTCAGCGTTTAACAGCTTTTGGTCTTGATTTTTTCTTGTAATGTAGGCCTTTTGGATTCATTTTAGCGGCACTAGTACTGAGTGGCTCTTCCGTCAAAGAATACCTGCGCTGTGATTGATAGCTTTTACCGGGAATCATGGCATTTCGGCCTCTGGCACGAGTTATTTTTTTACCAGTGGAAGGTCTACTTGGTTCTTTTAAACCCAAACTCATCATGGCACTACGGACCCTTTCTGCCCCTGGGGTATCACTCAACTGCATAGGCTTAGCTTTAGCACTACTATGCTTTGTACTGGTAAATGTTGCAAATGCTGACTTGGGTCTACCCATTATCATTTGATTTGAATTGATAGTGTTCATCTTAGAAGAACTACAACAACCACGTCTACAAGATTTTGGGAGATGAACTACATCATCATCTTCCTTTGGTTGTCTAACATATAAATGGTATCCATACTCAGTACAAGAACCATCACAATACACTTGTCGACAGTGTAAGCAAGATTTTATATTCTTCTGTTTCTTACTTGGGCAGTCCCCCACACATAGTATTTCAGTGCATGATTCGCTACAGTTCTTATTGGTCTTATGTCGTGCCAAAGCACTCTGTGCTCTTTCAGTTGGAAGAGCAGCCTCGCCATTCCATCCTTTTGTTTCTTGAAGAGCTGATGGTGCCCTTTTGGGAGGTATACGTTCTTTTCTTTCCCATCTTTCAGTATTAAATTGTGCTCTCTCCAATTCAATCAAACGTTCAATTATCGCTAGCTCGTCATTTTCTGGCATTTTGCGCATTACAGTACGCCAGTCTTTGTCCAATAGACTTAATTCCAGGAGATCCATATGACAAAACGGTTCACTGAGAGCTTCAGCATAATCTGCTTGTGGTTTATATGGAGCACTAAATCCACGATAATCAAATATTACCTCATCTTCATCCACCTCTTCTGGTATCATTGCTGCCAAACTCTTATGCCTTTCCAGAACTTCATCCTCATCTTCATATTCAAACATCTTTTCAACCATTTCCTTTTTGGAAAGGTCCTCCTCTTCTAGTTTTTTAACCTCTAAAATTTCCCTTTTCTCCAAATCAGGGTCATACTCAATAAATCGTTCAGATTCAGATTCGCATGGCTTAGAATCTCGTGCCACGATATCGAATGGCCCAGGAAATTCTTTAGCGCGGTCTGTCATTTCTCCCTCACTAAGAGCTCCAATAATATCTGGCGTCAGTCGATCGGAATCTGAATACTGATGGTAACATAGTCTTGTCCCTGTGGTTGAATGAGGGCGCTTTCCAAGCTTTATTCGCTGACGAGATAATACAGTGGTAGAATGGGGTCTCCTGCAAAGATTCAATTGAAGCATTTATTTTAATATACTGTAATGTGTGTTGTACATTTTGCATAATCCACTCTAGGAGTGGTGGTTTGAGGTCTCATCAATCATGTTTGAGGCTGAGATTATTAAGTTAAAATCACCCATAGATGACTTCTGATGATCATGTATTTTGTATTTACAAAATTAACATATTGAGAAAATATAACATAGGCTTATTATTCTATAATAGGCCTATATTTCTAGATTATTTAGGCGCAATATGGTGTGTCACCTTCCGAACTGCTTTTGCGTTCCCTGCACTCTAATATTAATTTTAAAAAATATACATGTACATAAGAGACATAACCTAAAATGGTATGTAATGCTCTATCCAAACTATCAAATTTTCTTTGATAGTATGACCATATATAGTTATTATATGCCCATGTATGGTCATGATGTGATGTCATCACGACCATATTTAGGCATGTTTTTGTTAAATTTGATAGTCTGGACAGGGTTTTAAGAAATGAGACTTGCCTCTTGTTGGATGTGCCTATAGACTGTGTTGTCAATACAGCACTCATTTTATCAGGATTGTAATCGGATGATATTGAAACTGAGGGGCTGGGGATGTTACTTGCTAGCTGACTTGGTTTGATAACAGAGACATATTTGTCACCAATAGAATGGTATGTCTGCAAATAATTGAAAGTCATGTAAATCATCATCAGATTTATCCAGATAGCTGGTCTATAAATAAGCAGGTAGACGTGGTAGTGTATGGTTCCGAAAAAAAAAAAAAAAAACAACCCAAGAGCCTCAGGCTTCTTCCTTATGCCACTGGGCAGGCAGGTGAGATATCTATAAGGCAAGGCTTTTTTTATACCCTGTTGCGCAAACTATATTTTTTTAAAGATCGTCAGATGAGGGTGAAATAAAAATAAAAATTGTTTTCTTATTTAGGAAATGGTTTTGTCAAAAAACATCGGAGGAGAAAATAAAAATAAAATTGGTGAATCAGGCTTCACTGGTTAACAGTGTAGTAATGGGATGGTTAAATGCTTTAAATTTATATAATTAGGAAGAATATACATATCTTATTTTCTGAGATTTTAAGGCAGTAGCAGGCGTAATAAAAATAAAGAAAACTTATTTTTTTCTGAAATTTCCATTTTTTGTGGCAGCCGTTGTGATAGTTGGCCAAATATAAAATTTTATTTTTATTCAAAATTATTATTGGCTGGCAGCGGGTTCGCTGAACATGGTTTAAAAAAAGTTGTCTAAGCTGAGACTTTTGTGCAAGAGTGGACTGTCGGTGGCTGAATATGATTTCAAATTTACATACACATATATATAGGCTCATGTTGAAACATCTATCTTACTTTAAATCCAGAACCAGTGGAGTTAGTGAGTCTTTCTTTTACTTCCTTCACTTGGATCGACAGTTTCCGAAAGACATCCTGCATATGAAAAATAAAGATTTATAATATTTGCATTTTAAAATACAGAATCAATGAGCAGTGTGTTAATAATAATAATAATAATAATAATAATATGTCGGTCTTATATAGCGCTTCATGCATAAAGCCTATAAGCGCTTCACATTTACTACCCCGGTCTTTGGATCAAACACGTATGGAACACATACTCAGTTCCCTGGGGAGAATTCCATAATATTGCAGCTAGTAATCAGTGCAGCCCCCCTCTTCCCCCCCCCCCCCCCACCAACCAGGGGATAACATATAATGTGTTTACAAGGCTCATGCTAGCAGATGTCCCGGAATTGGCCTCTTCCAAATTGGAACCCCTGTTGAAATTTTAATCAGGATCTGACCTTACCTGTGTAATTCTGTACATTGACAAGTCTGTGGGGAAAATATTGATAACCGTAATTTGTTGAAAATAGCAAATGATTAACCAAATTTTAGCTTACTGAATCTCACAACTTGTCTTATTTTTGCAAAGCAATATGTGGAAACAATACACAAATATAATTTAATTGTAGAAATACAAGTCCAGTTGACCACTTTATGGGGAGATCTTAACCACTAAAAAAGTGTCCTAAATAGGGGTTTTCCAAAGAAGGGGTTCTACTGTATTTAAAATACAAATATAAATAAAACATATTGTCTTCTGTCTTACCATGATTATTGGTCTTACAATCATCTTTATATGATATCCAAGATTTCCAATGCAGAGTATTCTTTAAAATAAACAAAGAAATTTTAGATATACACAGCAGGGGTGAAAGGAATTTTAGATATACACAGCAGGGGTGGGCACAAAAATTGGTTGGGGAACTTTGATTTAACACTGAGGGCCGCACTCAACTTTGACATTCCAGAAATATCTTAATGGACTGCTGCTGTACCAGAAGTGTGTGACCACGTGACTGGCGGATCATGTATGTCCTGGAGGTATTTTGGGGGAAAAAAATATACTGGTGGGCTACTGTATATACAGTATAGTGTACAAATAGCATTTGGTGCTGTAGGCATTCATCAAGACAATTTTCATTGTCGGAGACAATTTTTTTTCCAGGGCTGCTGCTGTACCCATTTTGTGCCCAGTTGTAACGTTACTTTTTCGGTGTCATGCCATAAAAACAAGCAACGATGCAAGTCGGGCCACACATTTAAGTTTGTCGTGGACTGCAATTAAAATGCCATCAGGCTGCATGTGGCCCACCTGCGTTACACAGTATCAACACTGTTATTATTTTATCTTCACTGTATTTTCAAATTTATATATTTTTTAATGTTCTGCCTACTCTAAATTATACTTGAAATTTCAATGTGAATTTAGAATGTGCATATTATTACAACATGGTGGGATATTAATATTGTAAATACAGTAAACATTTGGTGTACTCAATATACCATCAGATGAAAGCCAGAATGTTTTCTGGATTAGGTATTATAAATTTCATACATATTGTACTACCTTCCTGAGTTGAGGGTAGGCCTAACTTCAAGGCCCTACTTCATTTACACTTACCTCGTCAAGTCCATTGTAACTTAAAGAGTTGTATGGAATATGTGTTTGTGGGGTTCTTGTAGGCACCCATTGCTGGTCCCTCAACAGGCGGCCATCGTTCACTTGAAACGCCCATACTTTGGGAGCTTCCCTTGATCGTCTGGCTAGTTTTTTGTTTCTAAAAGACAAGCAAATTTATTATTAGCATCTGGGCTTGTTGTACCTATCCTAAAAAGCCACAAATGAAAACAACCAACAATGATCTCGACTGAAGTACTGTATTCCCAAATACCAGTAGCTAATTTAATGGGATGGGGACAGCCGGCCTTCCCCACCCCTAGTTTTTCAAAATTTTAAAAACAATGAAGATAAAAAGAAAATTATATTGAAATTGTAAGCCTGGGTGCCATTTCCGGCCATTTGATGTGACATAATCATAAATCGGTGGCAGAATCCAGGGATTTGAAATAGAGGGGCCCTTAGAGGGACTTTAAAAAATGGAGGGTGCAGACCACCTCAGGCCCAACCATAGTGGACCAGCGGTGGCTCCAGAAATTTGCCGACAAGGGGCAAATGGTCTGACGGAGGGGTCTGAACCGAGGGGGCTGACTAGAGCCTCGGTCGGGGTCACGGAATAAAAAATCCCTGGCACCTACGGTTCACTGGGAGATTTTTTATGGCTTAATATTGGCCTAATTAGTAATTGTACTTCTAGGCCATATTATTAGGGATTGGTTTTTAATTTTTATTTGGATAGGCAATTAGGCTTATTTTTTTTTTTTTTTTACTTTTAAATCGGACAACCTCGTAGTGCTGTCAGACGAAAAGGGTCCAGTCTTGTCCGACGGGGAAACTTCCGTGCCCCGGCTGGTGCCGCCACCATTGATTTGGGCTGAGGTGGTAAACTCCTCCTATTTCAAATTCCTGGAATCGCCAACTGACTGAATACCGGGGATGTATCCAGGAGGGAGCCGTGGAAGCTGTGGCTCCCCCCTTTGTACACAGTGTTAAAATTTTAAAGCTTGTTCTTGAGCCAATACAAATTCTTTCCTGGGATCACTCAAAATGAATACTTCTAAAACATGAAAAAAACCATCGGTACAAGTTTTCTTACCTCAGCCCCAACCGTAGTGGAGCTGAGGTGGGTGGTTCCTCAGTCTGTGAAATCCCTCCCTGGTTCACCTCTCTTTCCAATTCCTGGCTTTGCCACTGTTGATTTATTATAATTATTGTTGCGCTTATTTATAATGCGCCTATTATTGCATTTTCACTTTATCCTCTCAAAACAGTCCTAAGAACGTTCAGAGTGCGCTACTTTGCAGGGGGATTCGCCTCCCCCTGGACCCCGCCGGGGTCCTACGTAATTCACA
>NW_022730403.1:52465-54113 GCF_011630105.1 Anneissia japonica | reverse complement strand
CCCCTCCCCCTTTCAAAATCCTGGCTACGTCCCTGCTGAATACTAATAATAAATACTTCATACTTTTACAGTCACTGCAATTTAAACTATAGTAAACTTTATACAAATATGTTAATTAAAGTACCGTTTGTAGCCGCGCTATGGTACATAATTCGTAAGTTCACTGGCTAGCCGAAGTCTGTTCTAAGCTACCGCACTCTTTACTGTACTTTGTCTACACCATGGTCTACACTCACCCACGAAATCCGACCGAACTTGGTCTCTGCCTAACAAGTGGAACGGGTAAACTTTGACAGTAAACCGTAGAGCGTAAACTTGATGGAAAGTCCACTTCAGCTCTCATGTTTGAAACACTAGGTCTAATAACCCTTGATAAATCTTGAACATAGTCAATTCCTAATCAATGGTGAAATACAGTTTAAATGTTTCTTCGAGAAATCAAGATCCAACCAAGTATTACTTTTTGGTAAATTACTCGAGCGTGTAAAAACTGAGGCAAGCGTCATTGGTAACCACACCGACCGACGACTTTTAGTGACCTTTCTAGTACCTCATTATTATGCAAATTATGACCGCTTATTGATCTATTATAGGCACCGACAAGGATTAAAGTACTTGCTGTTTTAAATCCTTTTTATGTTGCTGCCATAGAGAAAGAAAATAATGTTGCTGCTGAATAAATCTTGAATAAAGGGATATGATGCTTGCCAATCCATTAATTGCATACTGGGAGTGGGTTGTTGGTATATTCTATACAGGGGCGAATCCAGATGTCCGAAAAAGGGGGTGGGGGTGGCGAAAGGGCGACCGATCGTGAGACAACTCTACCTGTAGTAGGGGGTACAGGGTATGCCCCACGATTTTTTTGCTTTCCAGACGCCCGGCGATTAACAATTTTTTTTAAGGGGCGTGCGCGGGCCGGCAGCATTCCCCCACCCAATCCCCTGCTATCATCGGAAAAGGTCCACATTGTACTGAATTTAATGAATATTAACTTGTTATTTTTTAGAAATAAATATAAAAGGGAGTCTAAAATCTATATTTTAAACAGCAGTCTATGGTAATCGCATTGCAATAACAGTTTCAATTATATTGTGCAAAACACAAATAATATAACTATAAATCTAATAAATATTTCACCTTCGTAATTTTATGTTTTTGGTATCAGTAATACATCTCAATGTTATTTTCTGTAATAAAGATTAAAAGGGAGCCTTAAATCTTTACATTTTAGGACACATAGAAAAATTTATTTGATTATCACTCTTTTAAAAAAAAAAAAAAAAAAAAAAAAGGTGATAAGGGGCCGGCAATTTTTTTTTTTTTTTCAATCGGAACAATAGAATATTGCTTTTTAATGGTGAGGGAGGGACTGTTTTTATTTGGCAAGAATATTGTAAATATTGTATAAAAACACTTTTAATTTTACTGTTTTTTTAGAGAAAATGTATTTCCAGTCACGAAATTGCATTGTTTTTTTAAGTTGTTTAAATAAATGATGCGGCAAATAAAAATTTTTTTATTCCCTGAACAATATTTCCCAAATTTGTAATGCAGGCTGGAGTGATAATCTAACAATTTTTCTATGTGCCAACAGCAATCTATCTTTTGGCCAGTATTTCACATACAGTAGTTGGTCCATCTTTGC
>NW_022730403.1:16956-52141 GCF_011630105.1 Anneissia japonica | reverse complement strand
ATTCTATACAGGGGCGAATCCAGATGTCCGAAAAAGGGGGTGGGGGTGGCGAAAGGGCGACCGATCGTGAGACAACTCTACCTGTAGTAGGGGGTACAGGGTATGCCCCACGATTTTTTTGCTTTCCAGACGCCCGGCGATTAACAATTTTTTTTAAGGGGCGTGCGCGGGCCGGCAGCATTCCCCCACCCAATCCCCTGCTATCATCGGAAAAGGTCCACATTGTACTGAATTTAATGAATATTAACTTGTTATTTTTTAGAAATAAATATAAAAGGGAGTCTAAAATCTATATTTTAAACAGCAGTCTATGGTAATCGCATTGCAATGACAGTTTCAATTAATCCAACTTAAAGTATATTGTGCAAAACACAAATAATATAACTATAAATCTAATAAATATTTCACCTTCGTAATTTTATGTTTTTGTAACATCTCAATGTTATTTTCTGTAATAAAGATTAAAAAGGAGCCTTAAATCTTTACATTTTAGGACACAGAAAAATTTATTTAATTATCACTCTTTAAAAAAAAAAAAAAAAAGGTGATAAGGGGCCGGCAATTTTTTTTTTTTCAATCGGAACAATAGAATATTGCTTTTTAATGGTGAGGGAGGGACTGTTTTTATTTGGCAAGAATATTGTAAATATTGTATAAAAACACTTTTAATTTTAGTGTTTTTTTAGAGAAAATGTATTTCTAGTCACGAAATTGCATTGTTTTTTTAAGTTGTTTAAATAAATGATGCGGCAAATAAAAATTTTTTTATTCCCTGAACAATATTTCCCAAATTTGTAATGCAGGCTGGAGTGATAATCTAACAATTTTTCTATGTGCCAACAGCAATCTATCTTTTGGCCAGTATTTCACATACAGTAGTTGGTCCATCTTTGCACACCACTCTCCTTATCCCCACGGCAATCTTGGTTATGGCCCTGCTGGCCGTGTCCACTAGGAAAATGCCCAAAGCATTCTCCTGCAGCATGTACATGATGGATTTCATCACCATTTTGAAGGATTTTGAGGCAAAAAAGCCGGAGTGGTTTGGTTGATCAAAAACTGGGTTTCACTGAACTATATTACCCCTGGTTATGGGCCTCTGATAAATGTTTGTACTGTACTGTACTGTAGGCTTATATATATATATATATAATTTACTGCATTATTAAGTAATTGTTACATGTAGTTTAATTTGCATTAAAACTTGTACCCAGGAATGAATGCACACAAACAGCACAATTTTTTGGGGAAGGGGTAGACAATTTTAATAGACTTCACTATATAAAAAAAAAACCATCTCCATATAAGAACAAAAAAATGCAACATTTATTTTTTGAAACAATTGAGTATCATAGCATAGCAAGTATGTTAGCAGAAGTGTATTAATGAACATTCATTCATCAACCTATTTAACATGTCATTGCTATTGACAGTTTCAGTAATTTAACTTAAATTATATTGTGCAAAACACAAATAACGTAAGTATATAACAATGTATGGAAACATCTAATAAATCTTTCCCCTTCGTAAATTCTTTTTAATATGTTTTTGGTATCAATAACACATTTACACATAATCTCAGCAATATTACTATCAGTTTACACAGAGTGTTAAGTCACACAAATCAGGAACCAGTCACCTCGCCCCCTTGATAAGAGCGAGTTTGCTAGAGGGCGAGTTGACTCGAATCCCACAAACTTAACACCTTGAGGCGTAAATACAGGTATACATATAAGAACTTGAATAACATGAGTATAGGGCATTTGCAATACACATCACAGTTGTGAGATTAGCAAATAGAAGCAAAAATTCATGGCAATTAATACACTGTTTACAAATAATATGCAAAACAAAATTCACATTAATAAAAATTTTAATAATTGTTCTTTAACTTTGTAGCTAGGACCCACTTAAATATGGTTCACACAGGAGCAATATGTTGATGCAAATGCCAGCAACATTACTAGCAAAGTAGAATTGGCAGTGTGAACTAACCATTAATGTCAAAGTGAATGCACCACTACCGATGATTAATGTTAGTATTACGATTTAAAATGAAATATTAGTAAAAATTTCTTTATATTCTTTATTCGTTTGAAAAGTACAAATGTATTAAAATCCATTTGATTCGAACAATAAATTAAATACATGAAAGGGGGTTGTATTTCAACGGATACAAATAAGCAAGATATAATACTTGTGTCATACAGATAAAAACTTAAATCTATCTAAGAATATCTAAGAATATGTAACCCCTGGTAAATCAAAACCAAAATTGCACCATAATTTTCCAACTATAGAAGAAAATATAACCCCAAAAAAAAAAATTAATATATATAAAAAAAAACATTGGATGTGACACTATATAATGTCTATATGTTAATGTAGCAACTATTAAATCTAAATAATGTCGGGGTTGATACATAAGGCAAAACAGGATGGAGACAAACCTTAAACATGACTTCAATCAAACACTCCTCGTCTATAATATTTCGAGTGTACTAAGTAGATTCTCACTTTTGAATAAACATATAATATACCTAATGCATCAGTAAGTCAATAATAAACCTGCATTTGTTCTTAGTGTAATGCATGTATTGCAATGAATGTGATTCAATTTCGTACAGTGAAAACTCAATATAGTTTACCATCATTGCATGGAATACAACTATAATAATTGCTTACTGGTGCATACCACTCCTAGTTGTACACCACCTACATTTATTGCTGCACACCATTTGCAATTTAAGGGTTGAAACCACCTACACATACACAGGTGTAGACCAACGCAACTTCCAACACCTTTTCTTCAATATTGTTGTTTTCTGATATATTTGTCACAAATTGGCATTTCCATAATTAGAAAATGATTAATTACACCTTGGAATGCAAACAGCCTTAAAGGCATTAATACTAGGAAATCAATGCCACCAAGTTTTCATTAATGCTGGTTGTGTTCCATCATAACAATAATGACAACACTTGTTAAGAATTTGAAACCCACAAACAGTTCAGTATGCCATGCAGAAGGGGGAACATATGGGAGGAACTTACGCAAGTCCAGTATTTTCAAAACACATTTACAATGCCATTTAATAATAATAAATATCAAGCTCAAAACTGTACAATATCTCAGTACATAATCAATTCTAAACACTTACATTTTTCTTAAATTTCATATTTTTCCATTTATTATTTTAAGTTCATATTTGTCTATATTAACTGCACAATTATTGTATTTGTATTGTGATCGTCAGGAAACATTATTTATTAAGCATGCCAGGGTTTTAATGAAGTATTGTACTTGTATATTGGCTGTTCAATGGTTTACTCTACACTATATCAATCTAACCAAAACAAATTCTACCTACTACAGTGTGATGTTAGTCAATCATGATTTATATACGAGATCTGACTGCAGAAAGTCTTATATAAGAACACACAGATTATCTGAAATCAACAATATCCTAATTGTGGTATAAAGAAAACAGAAGCCTTGGTAAGAAGTTCCTTTTGGTTAGTTTAACACAACCGCATTTTAAGACCGCTATTCATGTATCATAGTTGAATATGCCATGTGTTTTCACCGACGATTCCTGGCAACACTGCTGCATGTTATTCAACGTCTCCAATAAGCCAGTAGACAAATGATGTTGAAACTAACAGCATCCACCACCGGATTGTTGTCCTCCACCGCCGGCAGGTAACGCTGGATTTGTAGGCGAATGCTGTGGTCCGAGTTTGATTCCGTTAGCCTACAAAAATAAAATGCCACAAAAATTTACAAAATTTTCAGTAATAATTACCAGTCAATATTTCAATGTTTCAGTTAAACATTCCTGAATTACACGAAATTAATTAGTTTATCGACTCATTGTTTATAAAGCATAAAATGAGTAACATGTCATATTTTGTTTATAGCCACTTCTCAGGCAATTGCCTTCTTCCTTTTGATTTTGTTCTTTTGTCTCATAAATACATTAATATACATGCTTTTTGTGTACTGCTATTTGTCTGCAACTGGAGGAAAATAAATGTCTTTTTTAACTGAACTGATTTGAATTGTGGAACATTATTAGTGCTACATCATTGGATCATCCATACCTCATTATTAATATCGAACACTCCTTCCTGGATTTTCTGGTAGATCTCCTTTGCTGTGTTGATAAAAGCCTCTTCAACATTGGCAGCCGTTTTTGCTGATGTCTCCATGAATATCAATCCATGTTCCCTAGCAAATGCTTCCCCTTCTTCCCTCTTCACATCCCGCCTGGCTTCCAAGTCACTAAGAGAAGGAACATTGGGATTTTAATTTGCTCATCTAAGCAGAAATGATTGGATATTCTATTGTGATTTTTACATATTCATTGATTTCATGTAGTTAAATGGAATTTTTAATTGACCTGTAGTTAAATAAAATTCTTTTAATAATGAAAGCATCTGTAAAGTGGATCTCACAGTGTTTAGTTTTATTAGGACAGTAGTCCAATTTTTTATATTTTTTTTTTATTTGGGACAATCTGTCAAATGTATATATATATATGCTATGTGATACCAATTTACTTCTTTTCATCTTTGAATCTGTAAATTTCTACAATGTGTTGTTTTATTAAAAAGGAATTGTTGTTTATGCTAACTGACAATCGTTGGCCTAGTTTAATACCAATGAAATCAATTCCAACTGCATTACAATAAAAATACTGCTATGTCCTTGACCGTTACTGAAATTACTGCACATAAAAATATTTATTTATAAATGAATAAGGTCCAGTTAATTGTAGAATGGTTGGATTACCTCTTGTTGCCAATTAGCATAATGACCATATTTGAGCTGGAATGTTGTCGTGCATCCTCTAACCAAGTCGTCAGGTGATTGAAAGTGTCTCTCCTGAATAATTCAACAAATTAAATATCATTAATCTTCATAAATGTCAAAACATACAGAATTTTCATACTTATCATTTAAGACTGTAGTATACATGACTGCATTTCTTTCTCTTCTTTTAACTTACAGTTTTCTCTCTCCTACTGTAGCTTTATCATTAACAATACAAACCAACTAATTTAAATTCAAAATGTATAATATAGTTCATTTTAATACATAAGGTCATATTTAGAAATAATGTTTCTAAATGCTAACTACTATGGATAGTCATACAGTCATTATTTTTGGTTTTAAAATTAGATTTCATCAGAAGGTGTATGATCCGTATGCTATCAAGATAAGGGATCAACTTTGTCTGGTTCAGGGATTGTCTCAAATGCCTCCAAGTTGTAAAAAATATTCTCTAGTCAAAAGTACTTTGAAGTCAAATTTCTTGTTTTATTCATTATCCATAAAATCAGAGCCTTAGGCTGAGTGAATATTCAAATAGATATTAAAAAGAAATTGACTATAATTCATAGCAATCATCAATCATCTTTTGAGAAGTATGCATGAATTTCATATATTATATAAAGTCCATTTTAACACCATATTTAGAGTACTGTACATGAGCCTGGTATTAAATAAAACTTTTATTTGACAAAAACATGCGACATGCCACAACACACTTTAAGTTCTAATTTTTATTTTTAATAATAACTTCTAATTCTGCATTCAAACATTGCATTTTATTATTCAGGTATATTAGCTAAACTCAGACAGGATATTTCAATGTTTGGAATAGTAAACCCACCTTGTTATGTCATAGACTAGCAAAGCACCCGCAGCTCCTCTGTAGTAAGACCTTGTGATAGAACGGAATGACTCCTGACCAGCCTAAAACCACATGACAATCCAAATTTTAAATCGATCAAAATAGATTATTATCTAAAAATCCTGACTTTAAATGCTCACAACATAAAAATACAGTACTATCAAGCAACAGCTGCTAATACTGATAATGCTAATTTCAATGCACAGCAGATGATGCGTAATGACTCTGTTAAAGCATGTTAACAAATTACTTCTAATATTCGTATAGAATTATATGATAAGCAGACATTAGCAGAATGCTGACTCAGTGAAGCTATGAAGTTTTTGAATACTGGCAATATAGGGACTACTATGTAAATGTTACATCTCTGATGACATCAAATAATTAGGATTGTTGCTTTATTCATTAAATAGTATGTCAACAGAATTTTTGAAAAATGTTCACACAGTGGCTACATTAGCTTAGGTTGACTAGCTAAGCAGGCATTCTCAAATGTGACCCAAGCTCACAAACAGGCTGTAAACTCGCACAGCACTGTATTGAGAAACAAGCCTCAATAGCCAGAACATGCCATAAAATATGAATTTCGTGTAAATTGGGTTTTTGTGTAATAAATAAAGTATAATTATTAATCTTACTATTCCTGAAGTTTGAGTTTAAAATTCAAACTGTAAAAGGCAAAATTTAGCCATTTTCAAATGGGAATTAGTGAAAATGAATAGGAAATTGCCAAAAGTAAAAGCATTTTTCTCAAAACTTGATTTAAGAAAGTTGAGAAATTATTCAAACGGTCATAACTTTGCTTCCAGACACCTGATTGAGTTCATTTAACTGTCATTTTAAAGTAAATGATATGTTCTATGCCATTATAACAAAAACTCATTTTGGCTTGAGGACGAGTTTACAGCCTGTTTGTGAGCTTGGGTCCCAAATGCTTAGTGCCTGCATACAATTAACTATAACAACTATGTACAGTAACTTTATTTCAAATTGGTAATACTATAGTCAAATTAACTATAGCAAAAACATAAGGAATTACTGTAGGAATCCTTTTTCAAAATTCAAAATTCAAAGCATGTGTTTGAGTAAAAGAAACATACCGGTATTTAAAAAGTTAAATATTAGCCACAATCAATCACTGTTTATACATTATCATTAAAAAAAAAATATATAAGGCTGGTAGTACAGTATGACCATGTGGGTACCTTGGCTAGGCCTATATCTTATGAAATGTACAGTTAACAATAACAGAAGTAACAGAGTAAATGTGAGGACTCGCCACAAATGAGTCTCATGGTTACAAATTCAAAAATTGAGTTTATATTATATTTGGGTAGATCATTATAAGCTTTCATTTGGTCTTTGAATGGCTTCCCTATTATAAGTAAATAAAGAGATGCGAGCATTTAAAGTTTAGGTGTATAAGAACCACGTTTTGAGAAAATCGGCCTCAAAGATAAACTAACCTGTACAAATAATATGACTAGAATTTTAAAATATGTGCAGAGAACACTGTTTTGGCAAGAAAATTCACTTACAAAGTATACAATCATAAAATATAAGTATCAAGTTATTCAAAAAACATTAAAATCAAAATTTTGTAAAAATGTTGATTTTGGCCTGTTTTGGTGAATATCTCAATATGATTTCACCAACGATGCGTCTCATTTCGTGGTGTGATCTCACAAAGGATCTCTCAAATATAAACGCCGCTCACCAATAAGTCAGTGCCTTAACAAATTCTAAGCAATGCTGTACTTACTGGGATATTTATATAGATTAGCATCATTTACCCATACACTGAAAATGTCTTTCATATTCTTAAATCATACTACATAGAGTACTGTATTATATTATTATTGTTTTGCTTGTTACTTGACTGTGAAAACATATTGTACTTTTTATATTAATTATAAAGCAATTTGTGTGCATTATGCACAAGAATCCACAATAAGGCCAGATATTGCTGAAGTACACAAATCAATAATTAATGGAATTATTAATATTATGAGCTGTAGGAACTCATTGCCATGGATACTGAATTAAAATATTTCTGAAATGTCTACGATAGACTAAATGTATGAATATGCAACCATCGTAAATAATTTGGCTTTAATCCAAAGGTCAGTATCAGCGTACCACAATCAGTTAGAATGCATAGTGTAATAACTGTAACCAGTTGCAATAATCAACACCATAGTATTAATTAGTAATACAGTTGAATGTACGCTTGATTAGAAGGGAACTGTGACATGTATAACTGGATGAGCATAGGTAATTGTTTGTTAAATGGAGTAATACTTACTGTATCCCAAATCTGTAGCTTGATTTGTTTCCCATCAATGTTTATCATTCGTGCACCAAATTCTACACCTGTTTGTAAAGAATATTTTTTAAATACATCGATGAGGATTAAGTACACACACTAATTCTAAATAGTTTGTCGGCAAATTTTCAGAATAAACAGAATAATTTAGTTTGGTTATTTTTCTGGCATTTAAGTAACATTTTTAAGCAATATTCTATAAATTTTATTGAAATACCAAATGATGAGATAATAAAATTATGTTTGAATGATTATTAAGCAATTTTATATGTATTATGTTTACAGTATGTTGCATTGTATAGTATCTACGGTAAAGTAACAACTAGGTCTGCAATAATTAGGCTATTCAAAAAAGGCTATTAGTGGGTATTATGCCGTACCACTCAACATGGTAAACAGGTTGGATGTGAATCTTACATGACTGACATGACACAATTATACTGTAGAATGTGCTGTATACTAGTAAATTCTGAAAACCACATTCACATTTAACTGCAAATTTTACTGTAATTTTACAAAGGCAAGGTCTCTATGCTCCACATATTGATTAATAAAAACATTTTAAGTTTGATAATTTGTAATGATAAAAAATAAATAATATTTTATGTCAGCTCAGTACAGCATATCAGCATTGCATTACTTTCACTGTTTTCAGTGCTTGAGTACGTCACATGATTCTGAGCATTCTTTAGTGAGAACAATAATTTCCCTTTTAAAGATCACATGAAACTCCAGGTCAGGCATCTAACAGAGGTCAGATGCTCTCTGCATTAACTACTATATGTAAAATTACTATTAACTTTCTTCTGATATTGATAATACAAATTATACATGTACTACATTACATCATTGTACATGAACTATACATTAGTTATGTTTTCTTTTTAGATACTGCTAAATTTTAATCATTCTCTAGTTGATAACTGATCTACAGAACCACACAAATATTTAATTCTGTTGGGAATCATCTTCCATGAATATAATACACTAAGAATTTTGTATTTCACTGTATTCAGTAACATTAACACTTGCATGTCTACATGAAGACATTTGTTAAATGATTTTCATTGTAGAATGAACTATGTCAAAGCCTAAATTTTAATGTCTTTCATAAAATGTTATTAATCATATCTTAATGAACCTGTATAAACTGCCATGGCTTTAGGCTAAGGTACTGGAGCGATACTCAGGAAGCACCACACCAGCACTCCCAATAGGAGGTAATAGGAACATTGTCTGTAAAGATGGTAAACCAACAACAGGATAAAAAAACTCCCTATAAGCCACTGTATTCTCCCTTCTTGCCAATAAAATATGTACAATACTGTCTAATAAGTATTAGATACTGACTGTGTATTATTGATTTCAGGTACTAAACACTAAAGCGTCCTACCTAATAAACATACACTTCAAATGTTTTTAAAGGTTTAGCATTTCAAATTATATTTATAATCAATGTTAATCAGTCAATTAGAGAAAATCAAATTAAACTTTATTTTTTTGTTTTAATCTGATGACTTTGGTCATGTTCATCAGCCACAATTTAATTTCCATGTTTAGAAATATCCCCTGCCTGTATTCTACAGTAAGGACTATCCACTTTTTCACATACAAAGACATGCTAGGTTGAAGGGGGAAACAATGCACATTACTCCTTGATAGTCTCATAATGACATCAATCGTATTACTGTATGTTGTCTTTTACCATTTCAGAGGAAATTTTATTTTTGTACTTTTTTCACAATAATGAACAAAATAGATGGATGGCACATAGAGGAATATTAAAACTTGTACATTTTTTAGATATTACTGAAAATTAAAATTGAATTTTACTGTTTCATTTAGTAAAATGATGATCAGTTTCTAAATGTGTAATCCTTTGCACCTGAATAGTCCACACAGTATAAACACACTTGTCTACAGTCTAATTTCATTATTATTATTTAATATTCACTGAGAAATAAACTCCTAGTACTACAAAATAGGGCAGCAAAAATAATAACTCGAAAGTCCAGATACGATTCCAGTTCACAGGCACCAAGAGACTTAAATTGGCCAAATGTAGAAAAAAAAACAGTATAATGAAGCTGTAACAATTTTTAAGATAATGAATAATTTACCAACATCCTACTTAAGAAACCGGTTTCATGAACGTGAACATGAAACAAGGTCAAATGACATTTTACGCTTACATCTGGAATAACCTAAATAATTTAAATAATTTTGCAACTACTGCTCCTAATATTTATACTTTTAAAAGACTAATTTATATAACTGACAGGATTAAATATTTTAAATAATGAACAAAAAACTTTAAACTGTTCTACATTGTCATGCCATTAATTTTTAGTCTTTATAATGTTAAAATTTTACTTTTCTTTCCTCAGTATGTATTTCAATATGTATGTATGTGTTTTTTATATTTAATTTAAGTTTCTTCATTTCATTTTTATCTTTTTGCAAAAATGGCCTTGTGAAAAACACCAATATGGTGATACAGTACAAGTTTTCTCTGTTTTAAATTAAAGTTGTTATTATTATTATTATTATTATTATTATTATTATTATTATTGTAGTATTTAAGTAATGAATACACATACTGTACTATTAAGTTCATTAATATAAATTAATCTAATGATGTTGAATACATTTAATTAAAAATACCCATCATAAATTCAATATATTCTTCTATTAATATTATCCAATACAAAAAATATTTACAATGATAAAAAATTCTATTTTAGATAAGAGGTTAAAAAAATGCTTCATAATTATCATTTTAATTCTATTAATATATTTTTTCATTTATACTTTAAAAATTTATAGTTTTGCAAATGACCAAATCTCAAGACAAACATTACAAACGCTAAATTATGCTTGTGTGTGTGAAATTCATAATGCATGGCTAGGCCTGAATAATCCCAAAATTGCTAGTCTCATTATGAGATGAACAAAAGCAAGGGCAGCAGAAGTACATTGTTAGATAACGAGTAAGCTAATTTGTAGGCTATCATCAGCTGCCAGTCTTCACACAGGGCTTTTGACACACACACTCTATACTGCACCAAATGTTTCTAGTTTTTAGGGTTTTTTTTCTCACCTATTGTTAGATCATGGACTGGCTGAAATCTCTTGTCTGTGAACTGTAGTAGTAGACATGACTTGCCAACACCTGTAGTGCCAAAAAGAAAAGAAAAAGGCAACATTAATGACAAATAAATGTACAAGGTTGGGTGGGTGTCACAGTCATTATGACGAATAAACAAGAAAGCAATGGAGCTTATAAAAAGGGACCAGTGAGAATGGCCCTGGGGAAAATGCAAATTGCTACCTTTTCTGAATTTTGATTTTTTTGTATTTTAAATAAAAAATTAAAATTAAAAGGAAAAGAAAAGAAAAGTTTTTTAAATTTTTATGATGCCTGCCTCTGCCTTGAAATCTCCAAAACTAAGATATTTCTCCCTAATTACATAAACTTATTATACATGGCCTACAAAAATGTTCAAAATTTACCAAATGCATTAATTTGCTACAAAAATGCATTAATAGGCTCAATTATATTTTTACATTGATTAATATAAACAGAACAATGTTGTTGGGAACCACATAAATGTAAAACATTGAAGTTTTAACCATCCCATTACTACACTTTTCATATTTAAAAATAAAGTTTTACTTTTATGTTCTCCTCCATCTAGATGTTTTGGCAAAACCATTTGCTAAATAAGAAAAACATTCTTTTTCGGCCCTCCTCTGATGAAGATCTTTAAGAAAATAAATTTGCGGAACAAGGTACAGTAAAAAAAAAAAGTCTCGTCTGACAGTGATATATGGCCTAAAGTTCAAAGTTCACCAAATGCATTAATTGCTACAAAAATGTGTAATACAGTATACTTTACTATATATTTTTTATATGTACTGATTAACAAAAAAACAATGATGTTGGGAACCAGCTTAATGGAGGAGAACATAAAAGTAAAACTTTATTTTTAAATATAAAAAGTGTAGTAATGGGATGGTTGAAACTTCAATGCTTTACATTAAAAAGGTACAGTAAAAAAAAAGTCTCGTCTGACAGTAATATGTGGCCTAACGTTCAAAGTTTACCAAATGAATTAATTGCTACAAAAATGTGTAATACAGTATATTTTACTATATATTTTTTATATGTATTGATTAATAAAAAAAAACAATGATGTTGGGAACCAGCTTAATAATTAACATTCTACTGAATTTGATAGTTTGTCAATAATGTGAACTTCAGTAGTACTGGTACTGTACTAGTTCAGAAATTGTTTTGGTTTGACAGATGTTTAAATGACTTTGACTAAATTGTATATTTTACTTTATTGTGTGATTTACATAAACTGCACTCACTTTTAAATATCTATTATTGCCAGAATTATGTAAAATTGTTGTCTTTTATGCAAGATTGTTCTTGATGATCACTGTTTTATGAGTCTATATTTACAACTTGTACTGTTAGCCTGGGTCTGAATTTTTATCTCATTCTCTGTAATAACATTTTTAAAACATAAATAAGCCTTATAATATACTTTAACCAATTAAGAAAAAGTGAGAAAAAGAATCCCAGTAAAACATGGTGTCGCCGTATTTTGAAAGTTGGATGTATCAGTATTTCTGTTTTATGAAGTGGTTTAATAAGCATGCTTGTATGTAGTACTATAGTGTTGTTTTAAACATGTACAGTATAGCCTTGAAATTGGTTAATTGAATATTCCCTGCAGCTCAGACTACAGGCTACAGCACTTCTCATTCACTGAGTTACGGGTTTATTAATGTGTTCTGTGTTTACAACAAAAAAAAGTATTTTAATACCATTTTGTCCTTCTTGACCTGCCAACTTGATTCTTGTTTTTCTGTGCTTGCCTGACTTACAAGTGTATATATAAATATATGCTCACTGTTCAGTACTAGTAGTAGGCCCCAGCCAGGCCTAGAGCCTAACTAAGGAGACCTACCTAGGCTAGCTAACAAGAACAGCTTACGGCCTAACCCTCTCTATCTACATAGGCCTAGAGCCTATCTGGTCCTGTAGGCCTACCTAGGCATAGGGAGGCTAGGATAACTAAAAACTAGGCCTAGGCCTCCTAGTAGTAGTTAGGCCTAAATAAACAAAAATGCCAGCATATTTTGGAAAATTATTATTAGTTTTCAAATAAATCCAAATCCGCCACAGATTTCTACTTAATCAGTATGCAAACAGTGTATATTTAGATTAGCTTCTTGCATGTATGTTCCGTGCGCTTAGGTAGGTGTCAACTAGAAAGCGTAAATGCTAGGCTAGCCTAAAAAACGACAGGCAATCGGTTCACGATGCTAAGAAGGCGTAGCTCATCCATTCGAGGCAAGTGAACGATGATGAGTTCATGTGACAGGCTTAGAAAAATGGTAATAAACAACCTAGTTTTTATCTACAATTTACGAAAAAATGTCTGCTGAAATATGAAGTGTGCATCTTTCCTTACCTGTGTCCCCAATAATGATATATTTAAATAGATACGCGTACGACATTTTAGGTACTTTTTAAAATAAGAATCCTTAATCCTCCTCGAAAAATCCACGTACGAAAAGTCTCTCTCCTCTTATCTGAATATGACGTCATACTAGATTTGCATTGTGGGTACTTTATAAAGTACAAACTAAAGCCCATGGATGGAAAAAGTATATAAAGCTTTTGTTAATTTTTTTATTGTCACATATTCTACTCTACATGTTCATGTGGTCATATATTATATAAAAAGCTTTACTTTTATTCTATAATTTATATGTGGTTGTGTATATGTGTATATAATCTCATTCGTAACTTATAGCATTCATTTTTAAAAGACGCCCCGTTTGCCCTACATGACATGTACAAATTTTGGAAGGAAGCTTATCTCGAAACCTCGGATAGAAGACACTTATCAAAGGGCTTCTTTTCGAGAATTTGCGTTATCAACTCTCCAACAACCTATATTGTACACAAGGGCGCAGATCTGTTTTGAAAGGTGTGGGAATGGTGGGGTGGGGGGTGCATTCAGTAGGACCAGACACACCAGCTCAACCATGGTTGGGGCTGCAGTGCAAAAAATTGAGGAAATAGTATTCTCTAGATGGAAATGGAAATGGAAATGACACTAGTATTCATCATCATCACATCACCCTTAAGCCTAGTCAAAATCAAGCGCCAGCAAATTTCTCATTTTTTATCAGCAATTTTCGGCAAACATATATTTAATAATATCTGTGATGTAGGCCCTACCATAGTAAATTAACTTTTAAAACATTTTCTTTGATGTATTTACTTTACCTACTTCAAACAGTGAGTCCAGATCAACCTCAACTCTATCATGGCTGGGGCTGTGGAGTGAAATTTGAGAAAATGGTACCTCTACATGGCCCGAAATGACACTCTTATAATTACAGTAAAATTCATCATCATCACATCACCAAAAGTCAAAAATGAAGTGCCAACAAATTTCTCATGATCTTTTATCAGCGATTTTCGGCAGTAAGAGATAATTCGCACCTCAGCTCCAACCATGTTGGGGCTAAGATGGGTATCGACCCACGGCTTAAATTAGGTAGTAAAGTACATACATTAGGCATAGAGACAATTTGTTTTTACGTTTCATTTTCAATGGACATCACACAGTTTTCAATAGTACATCACATACATTGTATAAACAATCTGTGTGATGTACCATTGAAAATGAAAACACATTGTCTCTGATGTAGCCTATGTACTTTACTACCTATAACTTTAAAGCCGTGGGTCAACACCCATCTTTTAGCCCCAACATGGTTGGGGCTGAAATGCGAAAATTCGGGTAAAAATAATACCTCTGGCCGGAAAAACACTTTTAATTTTAATAAAATTCATCATCATCCTAAATTTGAACCCAGATCCGCACCTGTACTTTATACGGTGTTAAAAATAATAAATAACACAATGAAGACACAAGTACCGTTTTTCTTCATTTCTTTAACGTGTATTTACGATGACGTTGGACCAATGTTAGCCTACCGTACTACGGGAATACGTGAGATAGGTAACATGGGAACGGGCATGAATAGCGCC
This sequence comes from Anneissia japonica, assembly GCF_011630105.1. Lineage (NCBI taxonomy): Eukaryota > Metazoa > Echinodermata > Crinoidea > Comatulida > Comatulidae > Anneissia > Anneissia japonica. The sequence goes on along the minus strand of NW_022730403.1, from coordinate 37,032 downwards.
ACGCCAATATTGTTTTATATGCGCCGCTCTCTCGAATAAGCGCAGCACGGAAGCCTCCAAAAATTTGATAAGCGCCGCGGCGCTTATTCGAGCATTTACGGTAATTTTCTTTGATGTATTTTACTTTACTTTACCAACTTTATGTGCCGAAAACCAATCTTATCTTTACACGCTTTTTTCCTCATACTCTCACATTATAGTAAATGCACGCGCACTCAAGATGTATCTGGCTGCAGGCTCTTTCATAACCTGGGTCATTTATGCAGTTCATTTAAAGAATTTTCAGGCATCTTTCTGAAATCACATTGCCGCCGAAAAGTGGGGGTACCAACTCCCCCTTAAGGATGTGTGGGTACATGTCTCCCCGTCCCCATGGTCTGCGCCCATGACTGTACATGAAGGAGTAACGCATAGTGCAGACATTTAATATTACAGAATAACTGATAAGAAAACGAACAATGACATTTTTTTCTTTATTTAGTAACACATCATCAACAATAATGCTGGAATAAGATCAATATTTATTTGCCCAAATTCATGAATTAAGAAGAAATTAATAAAAAAATTTAAAACAGCAATTACTTATTCTTGGCCGATCAAGTTTTTAGGAAGTTACTATTATTAATATTATTACAATATTATTATTAATTGTTGTTTTTGTAGTTGTTGTTACTGTTATTTTATAGTCTTTGTTATGCGATTAGATGCGATTTAAAATATTCATTTTTATTAGTTTTAATCATTCAGAAATATTTGGTTTAACAATCTTTTTTAATCAAAATAGTACAATTGGATTGTATATAATTTCAAAAATTAGCATACATTCTGATTATAATAGACATAACATAAAGATACTGTGTAAAATAAATGTATGGAAATCAACAGGGAATCTCGCATGCCCATCCCAATAATACGATTACCCTTACCCTTACATGGAAGGACAAAGTGACCCTTTCCCGAGTCTCAATCTAACCAATCAGAACATGCCCCACAAACGTTACGTAACCGTGCCTTCACGCTGTCGTATAGCAACAACATTCAAGGGTCGGAGCTTAGCGTAACCGTCCATTGCGCGAGCGTGTTGCACGTGTCTTTCGTACAACAACGACGTTTGTATACGACATGTAAAGCCTAAACCCTTCTATAAAGTTTTGATATTTAAAGTTGATTTTTGTTGGCCGACATTAAATAACAGCAATCTGAATGAATTTATTTTCTTCTATAAAGTTTCATCTGATCGACGTCACATAGTTCAGGAATGGATTCTTTATTTTGTTACCCCAACGGATTGAGACGGCTCAGAAATGGTACTTTGACTGTTGTCATTACTTTGTGATGCACAGTTGGTTGAATGTTCCAGTTTGTAACGTTGGTGTATAAAAGGAGCTGCCGGAAGAGTGTAATTATTGTTAACAGAAGGTCGCAGAGATGGCGTTTCAGATGTCCTCATGATTCCACTAAATGGCGGCAACTTATTAGTATCTGGGTAAAAAGGATGGTATCAGTGAATAAAAGAAATTGAAAAATAAAAGACTGCCAAATCAAACGCTACTAGACTACAAAATCGTTATTAGGACTGGCCTATACTACTGTACCTTGTATAGCAGGGCTACACAGCGTCTGTATGTCTTCTTGAACGACAAACCGTCTCTGGATTCTTTCACGACGTTCAGTCGGCGGTCCAGTATAATTTGTAGTTGTAGGCCTATTGGTCAGGGCAGGAGAAAAGATCGAAGTGGCAGCAACATTACTTTTACCTTGAAATCCAGGTAGACCAATGCCATTGGACGACAGAAAAGCCGTTAGCTCCAATGTGTCTTCCAAAGATGAAAACCCTACAGCAGTTCCATCTTGTCGATTGATGTCACAGCTAGCTGAAACCTGGTCTTTGTGCCTGTTTACAGAAATTAACTGGTGTGATGTGCTACTATTATGTACTGGATACGGACTGTATCGACTTGACCTGACCTGATGACTTACTTGGCAATGTGCTATTATTGAAAAAAAAAAAAAAAAAAATTGTTTTATATTTAAAAAAAAAAAAAAAAAAAAAAAAAAAACTCGTTAAAATTATTTAGATTGTCCTCATGCACTCTCACAAACTTCACTCACTTCTTCACACAACCTTAGGAGTTATAAGTAAATTAATTAGTAGGATAATAATTATATTAATAATCATGATTATGATAAACGATGAATATATTTATTTATCATTGAAAAATCCTAAAATTAATAATAATATTAAAATAACAACATAAAATGATAAATTATTATTATTTATTGAAAATAGGCCTATTATTATTCATAATACTAATAGAGATATGCCTATAATCGGCCTAACATAACAAATAATAATAATAATAATAATAATAATAATAATAATAAAGAGTATAGGCCTATAAAAGGCTTTCAGATAGCCTACTTACTGTACTTACTTTGCAAATGTTGGTTCAATGGGGTTCTGTTTGAATTATTATTATTCAGATAATACGGATAAGGAGGATAACAAGTACTGTCATTGTCATCAGTCATCAGTAGCGAATAGATCGCCCCGTGTCGTGCGTGTTGGTTGATACCAATTAATGGTTGGTGGTATGCTTCGTACTCATCATAACTTCGTCGCTTTGTTGTGCTTGATCTGCGCACGTTACAGAGAAGATCTGATCTATTTCTGATAAAGAACGTGTGCTGAAAATAATGGATTTCTGCAGCTTCTCCTCCTGCGGACTTGGAGCATATGTTAGTTTTCCGAAATCCGTACAGGTTCAATTGACGGACGAAGCTAGTGAAATTCGTTGTCTTGAACACGCCATATTCGCCACCACTCAGCACCTCACTCTTGAATAAACCACTGTTGATGACGATACTGGTTCCTTCCGGGGACCATTGAATCGAGCGAAATAGATTGTTATTTACTAATCGCCAAAGTTTACCTGGAAATGTTGTCGAACTGACCGGGAAATCTGGAAGTTGATTTGGTACACGCATTGCTCCAATTCGAAGTCCGGCTTATTCGATTTTTCAACACTTAATTTCGCTTCCTGGGAAATCTGGTGTGTCCACTGGCTAAAATTCTGAGAGGAAGTGTGTCGAACAAAAAAATTCGTTTTAAAGAATACTTGTGTGCGCGTGCTTCTATTTCGATTGGTCAAGATGGTTTAGCGTGTTCACACGCGTGTAGTGCGCTTTTTTGTAAGCATCTTATCACGCGGACTGGCGTGAAAGCAAAGAAAGCTTACTACTTTCTTTTTGCTTTTTTATTGGCTGAAGACAGTAGAATAGGCCTACAATGTATAATATATAGTATTCTTACTATATTAAACTTTACTATTTTTACTATCTAGGCTGTACTATCTTCTATCACTATATATATTTTATTGAACTATTAAAAAAAATCCTTGTCATAAATGTTAAAGTTTTTTTTATGGTTTACTCTCGAACATTCAAGTTAACTCATCACTTCTGTATCAAGTATCAAGTATCATGTTAAAAGAAATTTTCTTTTAACATGATACTTGAGTCCATTTTTGTTTGTGCTCGGAAAATCCGAGAAAGTGCTAAGGTAGGAGAACCTATGTGAGTGGGGTCATTTAATAAAATGTGGAAGTAGGTCTACACAATTAATCGCCCCCACCCCCACTGCTTTCAACAGATTGACACTGGCCACCAGTTTAATAAGCATGAATACCCGGCCCCTAAACTACAGAATGCTCTACCGATTGAAATCAGAAAGCAGCGTTGATGTTTTTGAAAATCTTTTAAAAACTCATCTTTATATTATTGATTTTAATTGATACCTTTACTGACTTTGATTGCTGGCGATCGATTTTAAATTGCGTGTGTGAGGTTTTTTATTATTATTATTTTGCTTTTAAATGTTTTGTTTGTTTTTTAAATCTAGTATTTTATTTTATATATTTGGTAACTGTCATATCAAAAAGAAATTTCATCGATCTGTTTAAACGGATAAAATTTGATCGCGGCAAAATACATTAATAGTTGTGGATGTGGTTGATAAATTAATATTTTCGTAGAAAAAATAATTTAGGCCACCTCACTAAATGACTATTCAAAGTGATAAAAAGAAACTATTTCTGTGCCATGACATGATGAGCTTTTGAATTTGTATGCTCTTTTTTGTTATCTAATTTACATATGGGTACTGAGTGAACATCTGGACCTGGGAGTTTCAGGGGGTAGAACAATTTAATTAGCTGCTAGAGTTCCTATGTTAAAGTCAGACTCCGGAGGAAAAAACATTTTTGATATGTTGTAGAACTGATTTTTCTAAGACAGAAAAAAGTTGTTTGACGAAAAACTGGGGAACGGTGAACGAGATACAGATTTTTTAATATTTAAAAACTGGGGGGAAAAGGGGCGTAACCGCCCACTTTTACACCTTTATCTCAATAATACCTCCATGCTTTCACTAACAGTACTACTTATATAGGGCGCCATCTATGTTTCAACACGATTAATCACTATCTAAACAAGTATGGCTGCTGCTTGAGAAGAGTCAAGATTATTATTTATATTATGGTTGAATTAGGAATGGTTTGTTCTACTGATGTCAATATTAAATATGACAGTAAGAGAAATCAATTACTAATATGCGTAGTGTAGATTTCGTCGTGTTTATTCAAGTAGACAGAGAGCTACGGTCCGTAGGACAAAACCCAACAGCTTGGCCTAGCGTCTACTCTACTACTACTACTAGGCCTACTACTACTGAGAGGTTAGGCTCCACTAACTAAGGAGGTTAGGCTCCACTAAGGAGACTGGCCGCTCTGAGGCATTGACAGTGGGTAGGCATTTGCTTAGCTTAAACTTAAAAGGCTAGGCTTGCCGGCGCTAATAATAGTAATACGGTTTCGCATCCAGTCCTAAAATCATTTACTAGATTTTTTAACACTTACAATTATTCAATACTAGGGCCTAGGCCTAATAATAATACATTCCTTGATGATTTTACTTTCCTATAATCCACTTATTATTATCCAACGATTATAGTTTCTAATTAAGTTAATTTACCATTAGGACGGTTAACTTCTTCGCGGTGCACCACCTGACACTCCCGGCTTGTAGTACATGTCAACAATCCAGAATCAGGGAAAAATTATACCAGGGTAGCCATTAGATGTGCGCTGAGTTTAAGCGCGCCTAGGCCTAAGTGGAAATAGTATGAATGTCACTTAAAATGTTATTCTACTTTTCACTTTTATTTTATCTTCATTCATCAAGAAAAATACATAATACAAAAAGACGAACTACAAAACAATACAGTTTCCAGATATCCTAATGCAGCGAAATAATTAGTCACAACAGTATCTTACTCCTCATCATCATGACAGAAATGAGAAAGATTCTATCCTTACAGTTAGGAAAACAACGTGTTGTATAAACAAAATGGTGACGTAATTTTCGTCACGAAAACCGATTTTCGGAAAATAAAAAATGCAGTTGCAATGCGAGCAGGCTGTCTAGTACTCATTAAAAAAGCGGTTTAAAAAAATTGATTATTTTGTGTTTTTCAGTAGAAACACACCCTTACACCCTGCGAAGGCCGAAGTAGAAAGAGAAAGGCCTGCATTACATTATCTGTAGGCCAAATCAAAACAGTCCCTCCCTTATCGATTAAAAAAAAGCAATGCTCTATTGTTCCGATTAAAAAAAAAAACACCTCGCCCTCATCAATTTAGAAAAAAAGAGTGATAAATCAATAATTTGATTTGTGCCCTAATAACTGTTTTATTTAAAATCAATTTTCCGTTGTTGATTCCTTATGTCCAGTCTCTAAAGGCTTATTTTTGTAGTAAAGTTTAATTACTGTACTGTACACATGCCTAGATTCTGCTACAGTAAGCTGCTTTAAAAATTTATTTATGCAAGTCTCTTAACTGACTTTACAATTCCAGTAAATTTCAAGTTTGAATATCAAGCACAGTTTTATAATAAATAGTAGTAATATTACTTAGCTCACTGTAGCTGCTATTCAAGAATTTTTATTTTTGGCACATCAATTAAAAGAGTAGGTGATTAGTATAACACCAAACTTAATTTTGTAATTAATTAATGCAATAGGTTTTTTTAATGGCTATGGATTCCGAGTTTGTGATAGATTTTAGTATTATTTTTTTTTTGTAATTAACAGTTATTGTTGATTTTTGATTGATATATACCATACATGATAGTCTGCTGGAGATGATAGTTAAACATGGTTCACCAGCTCAAAATTACACCCTTTGTCTGCTTAATGGATCTAGGGTGTTTGGTCATGGAAGCAGAGGCCTTTCTTCGTATTCATTCAATTAAAATCCTTGGGCTATACTTTAAGAATTTAAGCACTGAATACAAAAAAGAATAAGAAAATAATATAACATATGCAAGGATGTCTGAAACATCGTCAGATTCTAGCGAAAATAACAAGAGAAAAGTTGGAAGGACAAAAGATACAAATGTTAGAATCTGATTGGTTGTTCATAAGAACGAGGTCAGTTTGCTAAACATTAACGCCCACGATCCGTTAACAGATCCTGAGCGGCTTATCCTGATAGGCCTATTTCGATTGGGCGTTCTCACATGCAGTGCTAACAGTTAAGCTAACTGCTAGCTTCCTATCACTCTAAATGCTTTAGTTTGAACCAGGACTATATGAAATATAGGTTGTGACAGGTAGTTCAGATGGATAACCTAGTTATGTTAATACATGCTGAGTTACCTTTACTGATATTAGGCTTGTTTATCTCAGGCTATGTTCACACACATGGCGTAAGGCTGGCTTAAGCCTGGCGTAGCGTACGCCTTTGTGTGTGAACTAGGCAGTGGGCACTCACTATGCCACGTCCATGGTGTTATCAACGCTACCTGCAGACCCCAGATTAGCTAATGCCGTGGAGCTAACGCCAGTAATGCTTGCATGATTTTGACCTCAGGTCAAGAGATTGACCGATCATGATTAGTTTGCAATAAATAAACAAATCAGCTAGCCTAGCTCTGCTAAAACCGAAAGCACACAAACAGTTCACTGTGTTTTTCTTCGAGGGATTTTATTTTGAGAGTGTAGGCCTATTGTTTGGATAAGAAAATCATACAGGACGTTGGCTCCTGCTCGTTCCTCTTGGACTACATGCCAAAGAAGATCCATCCTCAGTTGCTGACGGCGAATTGACTTGATATTCTTGACCAAAATCAAGCAAACAAGCACGGTTTCCGTGTCTAGGCCTACAATATTTAACACTTTCTTCAACAAAAAGAAATAAAAATGGCAAAAGCGAAGATAGTAAAATGTTAGGCAACATAATCGATCGAAACAGCGTGTACAACAACCATGGAAGTATAAATAATAAGTCTTCCCATTACTAGTCTTCCCATCATCATGTACCGGAGAAAGCTGCTGACGCACATTCCTGTTTTAAACGCCAGGCGTTCATAGCGAACGCCGTTCGTATGAACAACTTGGAATTTTAATCCGTGGATTAGCTTACGCCTTGCATAAGCCACGCCAGCCTTACGCCGTGTCTGTGAACATAAGACACGGCGTAGTGATAGGACCACTGCAGCTTAAGGTTACGTTCACACTAGAGCCCTAGCATCCAGATTGGGAGCTAACAAGTTAGCACTAACCATTAGCACTAGTGTGACAATGCCCGATCAGTTAGCACTAATCGCGGGATCTGGATACACTAACGGTTAGCAAGCACTATCGGGTAGCAAGTTGAGCACGTTTCTATCAATAACCTATCACACGTACGCATTTCAAATTGGCCAGTGATCCCACTGTCATTATCTGGGTCTGGATTTTCTTTTATGAACGCAAGGGTGAGCATATACTGTATGTTATTTATCTGAACCCTGCTAACCTTTAGATTGTGTGTGTGAAGTAGTCTACCTCAACTCTTTAATTCAACAAACAATGTTATATGCATGGAGTATTATTTACTATCGAAGATAAGAGTAATTTTCTTTCTTTCTTTCCAGCTGGCAGATTAGAATGGCTGCCCTGTGGCTCCAATTTTGACAGCATTAATGTGTAGGTACTGTTCAGGTATGTCACATTGTTTTCAAAAAATGTTTTATTATTATTACAGTAGAACCTCGATTTTACGTACGGTATGGGACCGGAAGGAGGTAGGGGACTGGAGGGCGTACGTAAAACAGGGGATTCATAAAATTGAGGTTGGGTTAAATTTGCGGTGACCTTTGAGCTGTGCTGCTCTGAGCAAGCCGACCAATTAGCGTTCGTGTACGTGAAACAGCAACCATGTGCACTGCACTGGGCGAGCCAACCAATTAGTGTTCGTGTACGAAATTATGCCTACTCAGCTTCATTTAGAAAATTCGACCAGAGTTTTCCACACGAAGCTAAGGAGGAAAGCAATAATTTTGAGCACCATTTGTAGTTGTTCATCTCACTCAGTTCACGTGGTTATAGATTATAACAACCCGGTATTAGACTCAATCAACATTGCTGTTTAATGAAAATACGTTGCATATGGTTTGTTTATTGTTAAAGTTTATTGTTATATAATCTTTTTATTTATGGTTACTCTGAAAAGGGCTGTTTGTTTTGAATATTTTAGGGGTTTTTGATGAAGTCATCGTTGATATGAGGAGTACGTAAAACCGAGGGTTCGTATAACTGGGGTATGTAAAAACGAGGTTCTACTGTATTCACAATTTCTAAAGCTACTTTATGTAGGACATCATTTAAAACATACAATTATTTTTATTATTTAAGTGTGATATTGACAGCTGTTTAAATGTTATCTATTTTGTACATTTTTCTTGTTACTTTTACCATCAGTTTAATTTTATCAAGTGTCATAATTTACAGATAAGTTAAAATCAAGATTATGTGTAAAATGATTGTATAAAAAAAGTTAAGATATTAATTTTTTTTCAGGAATTTGAAGTCAAGATAACAAAAATGTCCTTTGAGAGCTGTTCTAAGAAGCGTTCATTAGAGGATGATATTGACCAAAAGTCAAAACCAGCCATTGATGATTTTTGCAGGAAAAAGTTCAAGCCAATTGCTCCAAAACCCACCCTGAAAAAAGACCAACACCAAGCGGTAGTTTTAACAACTCTTCCTGTTAAAAGTTCTTATCTTGAAGATAATGACAGCTGCAAGATGAAATGTATTGCAACATCTGAATCTGAAAAACAGATGGTTCTTATGTCACCACCACACATGCATGTAATGTCAAATCTTCCAGTCATGTTACATACTCCAACATTGGTTGCCATGAACAGTTGCAGTCCGATGCCTGTTCTTGCAAACTATTCATTTGTTATTCCTGTTGGATGTGGACATTGTAACTGCGGGAAGTCGACACCACAGCAAGTTACTGCGCAGGTTCTTTGCACAAGCTCACCTAAAAACTCTTGCTCACAATGTGTTGATGAGCATTGTTGTAATAAAAATTTAGAGAAAGACAGATGCAAATCATGTGACAGTAACTCTGGTGAAAGATTTATTTCTTCTTCCAGTAAGAAATCATCAGAAAATGCAGTAAACTGTTGCAGTAAGAAAGAAAAATCTGCTCAAGTACCTATTCTACCATTAAATGCAAGTCTTCCATCCAACTTAAATGAGATTTTAAAACTCAGACCAGAGAAATATAAATACAGTATGTTGCTGAATAATCCAGGAACATATAATCAATTTGCTGAAAAGACTTCGAGGCAAACTAACAACATTCAGTTGAACAGTCAGTTTCCACCTGCTACCACAAGTTGTGGATTTTCATTGACTACCCACCAGACACCATCCCCCATCAACGTCGTGTCATGTTCATTAACAGGACCTACTAAACATACACAGAAAAATTCACAGGAATCAAACAGTAGTACACATTCCAGGAGCTTAGTTCTTCCGACTACTACTCCGTCCTCCCAAAGAACATTGGTGCCCTCGCATATTTCTGTAGTTTCATCAGCCAATACTTGTCCTAATTCCACCAAAGAACTTATTCATCAATCTCACCAAAGGTTTATAAATTCTAGAGCAGTAGAACCAATCATCAATTCTAGAACTACAAATTTAGTATCCCCTATGTCAGTTGAAAAAGACAATCAAAGTGAAGGCAATAGAAGAATACTTAATCCATTGGATTCACACAATTCTCAAAGAATATCATACACTGATAATTCTAGATATATTTCTTTTGATAGAAACACAACAATGATACCTTCAAATAATAGTAGCTCAACAGAATCGTCATCAGCATCTGTCAGTCATTCTGGATTGTCTTCTGTTGTGGTAAACACAAGAAAAAATTGCAGTAAAACTAGAAAAAATATGAACTCTGAACAAAGACCATTATCCAAAGATGCTGCAACACGGGCTGAAAATAGGAAAAACACATCTCTATCAGTTGAATCTGTGTCTGTGTCATCGAGAACAACTTCACAAGCTCAAACTCTGCTTCTGAATGAAAATGCAAATGTACCAGTACTGCAACAGTCAAAAAAGTCCACTACTAGAACTATACAATCTTCAGTTATGGATAACTCAAATTCCAGGTTGACAGCAACATGTCAAAGATCAAAAGGTAGCCATGCTAATCTTCCACTTCAAACTCCTGAACGTTTGCACCATCAACTGCAGCATAACTCAAGAAAAGCCTGTGAAATTAGGCCTGTAGCTCATCAAATGTCTATGCTTCAAAAGAACAGTGTTGCACCTAAAACGTCTCAGTGCAGTAGGATGTGTAATGTTCCATCACAACCATCAATTAATTCTCTCAACCAACCATCTGTTGTACCACTGACTGAAAATGGAATAAGTAGAGGTCACATTCCATTCCATAACACTGCTGTCATCACATCTAATACTTTGTCAAATGTAACACATACAACCAATTTAGTTAGTGAACGACGTCATGTGGCAAGTACGGTGACAAGTTCAGCGATTGTTTCTCAAAGCAGACAGACTGAAAACACAGTCGGCAGAGAAGTTCCTAGTGCAAACTTTCAAGCAAGGTCTCATAATGTTAATACCTCATCTGAAAAAGAAAAGTCAGATTCTACTGTGCCAAGTAGACGTAGGTCAGAAGAAAGAAATGAGATAAGGACCAGTGGACCTGTCACTAAGCAGGCAATTAGTAATTTGCCAGAAAGATCAAGTCAAGCTGGAACAGCTCAGAGTTTACATAAGCAAAATCTATCTTGCCAGCATAGCAATATTGGGCCAACAGAAAGAGGAGCTAGGGCATTTTCAAATGAACCTCAAAGAGAGCAGAATGAAAGAGATTCATCTTCTATACGGTCAAGAAGAGAGTGGCATCAAATGATTCCACAAATACATGCCAGTGATGCACCAAGAGTTGCAACTAGCTGTCATAGGGATGCCTCAGCAAACATTCATCAGAATAGTGATTCGAGGACAGCATCATCATGGACACATTTTACTAGACATCAAAATCACATGAGCCGAGATCAACCTCCTAGTGAAGCCATACAGCAGACATCTAATCTTCCAAGCGAGATTGTGTCAAGGCAATCTGTTGTCGATTCTGATGCAGTACTTCCATCAACTGTACAGTCAGACTCAAGGGTAATACAGACAGTTCCTTTGATTAGCAATGTACCTGCACCATCAAGACATCCATCTAATAGTGCAATATCAAGAAAACAAAGACAGCGATGTTGTGTATCAAGGCAGGATTCAAATATATTGTCAAGTGAAACATTACTAACTTTTCAACATGGTCCAGTAGAACACAATCAATCACTAAGCACATCGTGCAGCTCATCAGGAGCACATAAAACACCTAACCGAGTTGCTGCTGTTAGGGAGCAAAACATGGTCACTCCTCTGGTAGATGAAAGACTTGCGCACAATATCTTGGAACACAGACATTCGCAGGGCTCAGAACACCGATTGAGTCAAGCTTCTGTTACAGACCACACCTTTCCACATCAATCTCATAACCCTGTTGCTCGACCTATGTTATACAATTTTCCACATATGCTCAACAGCCAAAGTGATGCTCAACATAGGTTATCAATTCCAGGAGGAATTGGTCGGCATTCTCTTACAAATCACCATATGAATCATCTACAGGAATGCAATTTGTCTACATCCCCACACAGCAATCAACATACACCTCTTCATCAATCAAGTTCTAGACATCTGTTGGTACCACCTCCTCCATTTGGTCCTATGCATCGTTCTATGTTCATGACTCCTAGCCCTCATCCACCTGATGTAAACTTGATGTCGCCTAGAAGTTTTTCAAGCACACACATGCATGATGACTTGCTGTACAGTCCTAATATTCCAAGACTTCCTTCAAATCCTGGTTATCCAGACCGACTTCACACATCTTATCCTGTACATTATCTTCCAGAAGATCGTATTGATTCTTGTTGCAGTGGAAGCCTCAGAACATCACATTCTCCAACCACAAACAATTTTTCATCACCTTGGATTTTATCATCTCCTTCAAGAACTCCAGCTCCATCTTTTCTTCCATCATTTCCAAGACACAATAGCTTAAATAGTCTTCCATCATCACAAGATCTCTATGGTTTTGGCAGCTCTGTTAATATGAGTAACCTTGCAACACAGCACCACATGCCTGGCTGCCTTTCAGAAATAAATGCCCAGCATCATGTTGAACCTCTACAGATACAGACAGATATCAATTCCCAAGCTGAAAGAGATGCCACTGGATCATCACAACTATCTCCAATTGTTACGCCACCACCAGCTTCGGAGACATTAAGCAGGAAACCACTTAGAAATAACTCATCTGAACCATCAATGAGTCTTCCTTTACGCAACTCAGCTTCTGAGTGTATTGCAAGTCATCCTGTGCAAAGGAACCTGATGGAAAATTCTGTAAATCAAATTCTTACCAGGAACTCGTTAGGTGAAAACCAGATTAGTCGACAGTCAAGACAATCAATAAGAAGCACCTCTTCAGAGACTCCTGGTCAGCAACCACCATCCAGGAGGACTTCATCGGAACAATGTATTTCCCAAACTCCAATTACAACTTCCACATCGAATACTCAAAGAAACACAACATTACACAATTCGTCATCATTGCTAACTGCTGCAACGTCGGGTAACAATAGTGGAAGGAGAACAACCACTGTACAAAACTCAGTTCAACAACAACCAAATGGTTCCCTGGCACAACAGCCGAATCAAACAACCTCAGTATCTGACACTGCCTCTCAGATCATGACACCATCACCATCCCCACAAAGGACGAACAATAAATATTTACCAATTGATGAAATTTGTAGCAACCCTTCAACCTCGCTGGCATCATTAGTGGCACCAAGTCCTACACAGAGCTTGTCAGATCAACCTGTCAAATTCAATGGTGTCACCCTTCAGTGTAGTCGGCAGATTCTCTGTGAGTCAGGAAGGACTGTATTATGTTGTTGGCATTGTGATTTCCACACAGCAGAACCCAAAAAGATGCATCGACATCAACGAAGGGAAGAAAAACAGATGCGGTGTCAGCTTTGTAGCTTCACAAGCAACTCAAGATGCAAAGTTGATCAACACTTCAAAGATAATCACTTGGACAAAGATGATCCTTTTACATCAGCAGTATCTTAACCATCACATCATGTAAGTCTTTCAAATTAGTTACTCTCTCTTCCATTAAATATAAAAAATATGTTGCTCATGTTAGCAGTGAGCTAAAGCCAGTCTGTGATTTCACTTTGAAAACACTTTGTAATTTTCCACCATTGAATAAGAAAAATGGTGGTTATTAGATATTTTTTGCAGATATTTGAGACAGTTAAATATTCCTAAAAATTGCATGCATTGTAAAATCCTAATTATACTTTTAATAAGGTCCAATACCAGGCCCGTAACCAGCTTTCATAATGAAGAGGATCTTTTTAAATCTGACTGGAACTTTTGGGGTCCACGTATTCTCTCGAAAAATGTTGAAAACCATGACCGCCACATTTAATTCAAAATGCTCTTCTGGTGTGTTTGAGCTGATTCAAAGGAATTACAATTTTCGTGAATTAAAACTGAATCGATTTCATATGAAATGTGCAAATATTGAAGAATCGGCAGTAGGATATACCATGTAATATTGTTAGTATATCAAATGTAGTAGTCTACAGATTTAATCATATCATATATATCATCATCATCTTCCTGTACTGTGCAGAAAGTCTTTGGAGTATAGTTGCACATAAAAACTACAGTGCATGTCATAGTTGCATAGTGCATGTCTATTAAACTAATTATGTTGGCTAATTATCATTTAGACCTAAGTATTGAAGGCAATTTAAGTACAATAATACTCTTAGTTTCAAATTTCGATGAGTATAACCAAATTATAAACCATTTATGCACAATAGCAACCTTTATTATTTATAAAACATGGTTATTAGCTGACACAACATATGAGAAAACCAAACCGATTATATACTGTTAAACCCCTATTAAGGGACACCCTCGGGACCCAAAAATGTGTCCACTTAATAGGTGAAATTGTCCCTTTAATTATCCCCTTAATAGGGGTTTTTGGCATGGTTTCGTACATTTTTTATTTCTTAACCATATTTATAGAGGGTGACCCTTCCAGCATCTCCTACAAGGTCAGCTGATACTTTATCTTTAAATAAAGTGGAGTGGAGTTGTTTTTGTCGTGAGAAAAAGTCCAGTCATGACAGGAATTGAACCCCGGACTTTGGGATCAGAGGAAAGCACCTTAACCACTGAGCTATTCAACTCCACTCCAATGATGATGACATAGATTCAATGATAACATAGATGTTTGAAAAAAAAAATGCATGCATTGATTCAGTGATGACGTACATAAATTCTTTGTAATTATAATTTAATTGGCCTAAAAATGAGTTACAGTTGATTTACTACTAATTTATAACAATAATTTGCAATGCAAAAACAACAATGTGAAATGTTATTAAAACAACAAAAGTTGTACATATTCCCGATATTTTTCCATGATTTGAGTGCATTAACTAAGTACAGTATTATTTTTTAAAATTGAGCTTTCTATTGGATGTACAAAATAGAATAGTGTAAATAGAGTAACAACTTAGAATCAGGATGCAGGCTGTACAGTATATATACACTAAACAAGAAATCCACGTTAATGGATAATGGTCAAAATTAAAAGATTGTATTTATACCACTCCCTATCGGATTAGTGATTATAGTATAGAAGTGCATAAATCACACTTATAAAGTTGTTTTGTGTTGGTCTAGTAGTAGAGCGGAACTCCCTATTCTGTGGGGAGGGGGATCGTCCAATCCCTCCGATACCCCCTGGTTACGGGCCTGAATACTACTGTACATGTTTGAATACCGTAATAGTAAGTAGCCAATATTGATTCTTCCTACAATTTTCTTCTTTTCCAGGATGTTTGTTTTATGGATATGAGTGAATCACAGAAAAATAATATCCCTATACACTGTTCAAGAAAGGGCTGAGCACACAAAGTACAACAGATTACAAAAACTATTTCTATGGTACTAAATTTGCAGATAGGTAATTAAATGTTTTTCATGAGATTTAGAATTTCATGGTTTACTAAAATAATGTTCTGTGTTCTTGTAATATCTATTTATTAGTGCATTAAAAAATATTGATATAAATACATTTTGAAGATGGGTGCACCTACTGTCAAAAAGTGTTTGTTTAGAATAAATTTAATGATTTAATGATTAATGGTGTTTTTTACTTCAACCAAAACACATTTGTTTGACATTTGAACAAACCATCAGAAAGATCAGTAGCCAATCCATGAATTTGAAATAGATTAAGTGTTTTCAGCCCCATCATGGTTGGGGCTTAAGTACAAATTTTGATGGGTATAGCACCTATAGATGGCTGGAAATGGCACGCTCCCGACTTTGAATGCAATTGTCTCTCTTTTCCCCATTTTTTTAAGGCAAGGGAAAGTTCCCCTACCCCCTTTCTTGAATTCGCTCCTGAGAATTGGGTAGAAGTTCAATAATTTGATCCATAATTGTTTCATGTATTATTGTATGAAATTGTGTTTTGTATATATTTTGTAGACTGACATACTGTCAAATGCCACCTATCAAGTTGAATGGTTTCGCTTTTCTTTCAACCAAGTTGATAGCCAATTTAAAAAAAAAACCTTTTTTTAGGATTTGAAGTGTTAATCTCCTGAAAATTGTAAGTTGATGATGATCTGGTTAAATAAATTTAGATATTTGATAACCTATGAAGATTTGTTTTAACTTTTACAGTGATATTAATGTTGTCGAATGGCTTAACAATTTTAAATCATTTTTATTCTTTTGTGCAATAATCAAAATCAAAAACTAATTATTTATCTAGTATAATTGGATTGCATGGTTAATAAAATAGTTGTTGAAAATTCAAAATGTAAATTATTGAATTTGAGAAGTTTATCAGTAGCATCAACATAATATATAAATGATTCCACTGCTTTTCTTGGTCTTTTGCTTTAGTTTTGTTATTTTTCATAAATTTTGAGTTAGTGTAAAGTTAAAATGATAAATTGGGATGACAAAGATTTTATTACAGTAAATACAAAAATAGGGTGGAAATGTACAGTACTGTACATACATCATATAGTGTTTAGGGAAATCGGTAGGTACTTTTATTTTTCTATACTAAATGATAATTTGAATCTGTCATTCACTCCAAATTTCTTAATGTGACTTGTCACACGATCATAACACTGTCCTGTCACCAGTAGAGTCTCACTATGTAAGCGGATGCTTGTGGGAGGTGGCCCATCATATTTATATTCCACTGACATGACTATCCATACATTTCGCTATCTACTTAATTGTTTATATTGACTTCTTGTAATGCAAATTTTGCCAACAAAAATGTGTTAAGTAATTGTTTTTTATAAGTTATGAGGGTCTTTTAGAAAATACCATACACATAAATAAGTGGTAGTAATCTTATATTTTTGCCGTGTTTTTAACAATGCTTGACTCACAATTTGGTAGCTTGTTTTCTACACTTTCATACTTGATATATGTTGAAATTTTAGTTTATACCAAATTTATATTAGTTACCACCAAATGCATTTATTTAAACAGTTGAAAATTCTTGTTGATGATCTATTAAGGAGTCTCCGAATATGCCTATGAAGTGCATTATATACTTGTAAAGTATGTTCATGTTTCATTCAGCAAAGGGATTCAAGAACAAGAAAAGTTGGCATGTCTTTGAAACCCATGCTTTGCAAATAATTAGATTGTCAAATGCTTTATGAAGTCTGTTTGCTCATATTAACGACAACTTCTTGATAATGGTGTCATTTGTGATTGATGAAATACGGGTGATTTTAAATGTAAATCTAAGATGTAACTATGCAATTATATTTTGAAGGAAAATTGTAGAATACAGTATTTATGTCGTCAATTATTTTTTTTTTTTATTTCCACTCCTGTTCTTCAACAACAGAAAAAATAACCACTTCAAAAGCTGGGGACAGGCAGTAATTGTAAACATTAAAGACCATTGTCCCACTGCATTATGGAATTTATAAATGAGTTAATATAACCAAGGCCCGACTCGGGTTCAGTTCTCACTTTATTAAGGTATAAGCTTTACCTAAGGTATAGGTCTTATTCTAAAAATAAAAGTAAAAAAGGCGGTTCATAAAACGGGGAATATCCATATCGTGGGATGGTACGGAAGCGTATTGTTGCCAACTAAAAAAAATGAAAATTCAGACATTATCTCGTATGTACGAGATAATATCCCGTTATAACGAGATAACCATCTCGTAATAACGAGATAATATCTCGTAATTACTAGATATTATCTCGTTATTACGAGATAATGTCCGAATTTTAGTTTTTATAGTATAGCAATACGCTTCCGAACGGTACATTATAGAAGGTTTGTTTTTGTAGATTAAACAATGAAAGCAAAACTAAAAAATAAAATATTGGAAGAGAATTCCAGAACATAGAGAAACACAATTATATATTAGTAGTAGATTAATATGGTTTGATGCATATGATATAACTTATCACTGTATGTTCCATAATTTTTTAATATAAACGTATGCTTTATGATTTCAACTTCAAAATTATAGCAACTTTATCTTGTTTACTGATATGAACATATTGGTGTTTTATATTATATTATCCGCTATTACATCTAAAGGTAAGTGACTTTTGTGTTTACGAGGTACTGTGCTTTTTTGTTATTAGGTGATTATGAAATTAACCATTTAAAAAATTCGGGTTGATTAGAGGAAATTCTGTGAGATTCAAAGATGAGAGTCTGGTTATATACAATATAAACATTAATGGATTTCGTTTTTATTTGCTATTAATATATGAAGCTGAGAATAAAACATTAACCTTTAGACTGTCCATCTATCCATTTGCAGATGAATGCATTTATCTCGATTTTCACAAAGGATTACTTTCAAATAATATATTATGCAATATTTTTCCTTTAGCATATGGCGATCAAAACAAGTTGTGGGGGATTGAAGGAAATCGAATAAAACTCTCAGCACCCCCATACGTGCTTAAAGTAACAAGTGTAGAGTCACTGAACTGGTTCTATGGTAATGGTACGAACGCAAACAATATCATCGTTACTCTGGTAAATCCCAATAAAGATCCATTTTGTATTGACGTCACTGAGCAAAGCTACGGAGATTTGATTATAGAACATGTGAACAGAACATATTCAGGATATTACACCTGTCAGGTTGTTGAGAAAGATGCATTTACATCATTGGTATCGACTTATTATTTAGTTGTATATTGTGAGTAGATTATTTTGCACATCCTACTTAGACAATCAAGATAACTTTATTCTTTACCGAAAAAGGGTTGTTGAGAAGAATGTAGGCCTATCCATATATTAGGTATCAATTTCATTTTGTAAATTTATAGGTTATTGGTTGCATCATCATACAGTATTTCTTTTCACTATATATTTATTGTCTCAAAATGAAGAGAATATCAGGACGATAAGGACTTTAGGCTTAGGCCTATTCTGATTCTTAAAAAATAAATAACAATGACTTGTATATTTACGATTTTCAATTGTTTTCTGTTAAAGATATGGATTCTCCTACTATATCAACAAATTGGAGTACTGAAAACAGCCACGCTACTTTCTTCTGCGTTTGGTCTAGAACCAATCCAGATAAACCGATTGTAAAATGGTTCATTGATGGCCGTGAACTCAAATCTACAAAAAATAAAATAATGTTTGAAGAAGAACGGAAAGCAACACTTGTTATTCTTAAAATATCTGGAAAAGATTTAGGGAATTACACTTGCAGTATTACTGTAAATACAAATAAGGGTGTTATGAGTAAGATTTCCAAAGGATTAGTCCTACATGTAACCGGTAGGTGTTTATTATGATATACTTTATTCTATACCGAAAAAGGGTTGTTAAAAAGAAGAGGAATCTGCGAGTGCGAAAAAGTTATCCCGACCGGGATTCGAACCCGGGACCTTTTGCTGTCTATGAAGACGCCTTAAGCAACTGGGCCTTTGAGGCTGTATTGGGAATTTTATTTGAATAAATAAATAATAAATTATATAATAACTTTTATTCTTGTATTTAAACGACAATCTAGTTTTGATATACCGTATGCACCGCAGGTAATCCAAACCTTTTTTGTGCAGTTACCTCTCATGTGAAGGCGACTGCCTCTTTCGTTTCCACTTGTTTTTAATGATGAGCTTATAAATATCGTGAAAGTTACCCTCAATGATTTAGTTAGCGGAACTGCGCGTATGGGGTTTTTGCTAGAGAGCTGTGCTTATTACAAATCAGTGTAGTGTTAAAATATACACTGTATTGTAGGCCTACAGAAGGTTTAATATTGTTACAATGTTAGTATTATTATAGGGTCGTGATGATCAGGGGCGGCACTAGTGGGGGTCCAGGGGGCAAGGGACTCCGCGTCGGGGACCTCTGGACCCCCACTTGGACCATCTGTCGGGTAATTTTCAGCAAGGTCGTCGGGGAAAAATCAAATCTCGAATGCCAAAAGTACAATTCAAGCATGTCTTACTAAGATGTCAACATTTTATGGATTAACTGTTTAGTGCGAGCAGTGCTATCG
>NW_022730403.1:11527-16890 GCF_011630105.1 Anneissia japonica | reverse complement strand
TCGTGGTCTTAGGTCTTAGCTTTCGTGGTCTGAGCTTTCGGGACACCCGTTAATAAAGAGGTAGTGAGTTGGCTGATTTCATATTTAAAGGTAGAATGGTACCATTTCAGACTGGTGCTGGTAATGGGTATTTATATTGCGCCTTTCCCTTGCGGTTATGAAGCGGTGGATATAAAATGTGGGGGTCCCCAATGTATTTTTGGCCACTTATTATTTTGGGCATTGTATGTTAATGACGTGACGGCAGCAGTAAAGGTAAAATCGTTATTAAGTAAAATTATTATTAAGTAAAGGTAAAGATAGGAATGAAATTAGATTGGTATTAAATGAATAACTCACTGAAGTTAATAAATGGTTAGTAGATAATAATTTTCTCCTCATTTAGATAAGACAGAATCATATTTGGAACACGGGTTAACTCAAATGTATATGAACATTATTTGTACTGTAATAATACTCAATTCAGACTATAACCTCTATTTTATATCTTGTGATGGAATTAGACCATCATACTGTTACAGGTGAAATGGCTAATAGAGATATTTATAAAGTAAATTCTGGGATTAGTTTTTACTTAGAAATGCAATATGTAGATGAGAGATGAGTACGGTAGACAGTTGAATTACTCAGTTATGGTAGAATGTTATCTAGGTGCTTTTTGGTACTGTACAGTACCATAACTAAAAAAAATAACTAAATTCAAATAACAAATTTGCCAAAATAAATTGATTAGAACGGTTTTGAAACTTCCCCCTCGTACCTGAATCATGCTCATTTCAATCAAAAGTACAATTCAAGCATGTCTTACTAAGATGTCAACATTTTATGGATTAACTGTTTAGTGCGAGCAGTGCTACCGTATGTGCGAGGTGTTGTATACTATTTCGATCGTATGAGTTGCAGTGGTGGGCCAGCTCTTCCACGAAAGGGAACTTCCGACAGGGGGTTAGTAACCCCAACAGGGGGACTAATACCCCGACATCCCTTTTCATGCTCATTTCAATCAATTAAAATGGTAATCAGTAAAAAACGAAAATAGGTCCTCCGGTTTTTTATGTGTGTGTTATCCTTGAACTGCTGATTTATCTGGTTTTTTTTCTGTTTTTTTTAAAAAGTATATAATGATTGAATTATTGTACAGTACTTACAATTTATTTGACAAATTAGCTAATTTCGGAGAGCGCCACCAGCGTCGGTTGATGTCAAGAAACTTGTTATGTTGTTATGTTGAAACCGAAAGGTCCACTGATTAATCTCAGATAAGAAAGTATAATACATACTCCAAGTATTGAAATACACGCCATCGTGTTGGGATTCAATATTTCGACATTAATTATGTCATCATCAGGAATGATGATTCATTCCTGATGATGACATAATTAATGTCGAAATATTGAATCCCAACACGATGGCGTGTATTTCAATACTTGGAGTATGTATTATACTTTGTTATGTTGCTTTGTTGAATTTGGATTCGAATTAGAAAAAGTATACTATAGAACGCCATGAAAATACTGTATGTAATATGGAACGCCATTGATACCAAAAACATTTTATGTTGCTTTGTTGAATTTAGATGCGAATTAGAACATAGTCAATAATTCTATTGAATAATTAGAAAAAGTATACTATAGAACGCCATGAAAATATGTAATATGGAACGCCATTGATACCAACATCGATTTTTAAAGCACTTTCACTGATTAAGACGACGTTTAGGGACTGGAACCTAGTCTACCATTGTGGGTGCTCTGAACCGTTGAGATCTTTTGGATCCCGGTTATATTTCATCAGTTGCTCCATGTGTTTCAGCAGAAGAACTTAAATGCAAGTATAAAAAAGAACGCAGTAAACTAATCGGAAATGAAAAGAGGATTAATTGTCTTCTGGTGTACGGTCCTGCAAGATCACCATCAGAAGGACCAATCTAATCTAAATCTATGCTGATACTCGTCAACGCATGTTCAGCATCAGGATGAGGGCAGCTCATTACATCTTTCCTTGAATACAATTTGTGATTTTATCAAAACTCTGTTCAGAAAATTGTGATACAGTGTACTGTATTTGAATATAGGCCTACCTGCACTTTCTATTTTACAAAGGATTCTTACTTTTGCTTAGTATGTGTCTTTGGCAATTTAATATCTCAAGGGTAAATACCTTCTATAATTGTAAAGCAAGCATCTAGATTTATATGAGCAGATATACCCTGAGAGTTTACCCTGAGAAATTGCATTTCTTCTGATTCTATTTATTCTCTTGACAACAAATTTATTAAAAAGAGAAGTGATCGATAGATACATTAACAAACCGTTAGGCCACATACACTTGGTTATTACAAACATGAACGTCAAGATGACTTGAATAACTCATCAGTTTTCGCTAAATATTCATGAATACAAAAACAGAAAGCGTAACAATGAAGTATTGAAGTTTTAAAAAATCCTACGCAAGAATAATGGCAATGACACAGAACTCAAGTATGAAAAATCATTTACAATCTCAATCTTAATGAAAATTTTCTGAAAAGCCATGTCTTTCCGTCAACGTTTTTTTAATCTTTAGTTTCGTAAGCAAGTTATCAGAATAGTGGAAAACCCTTAAGATTTGCATCGATACCGATTCTAACGCATGATAATTTCATCTATGGTATAGTTTATGTGACCATATACAATCGTATAAATTGCAAAATGTTGATAGTTTTGTGTATTGGTCGACGTTTTCAACCACAACAAGTTGAGTAGAACTCTTATTGTTTTTGTTTATACGCTTATTACACTCCTCGATGAAATTATCTTTCTTCTTATTGTTCTAAACTGGCCACGGTGGGAAAGACCCTAGGACTTTTTTTTCCTCTCCTTCCAATTCCATGGACCTATGTTCAATACCCCTTCAGATCCCAGGATCCAAACCAACTTCACTCCACATGTATCACTATGAGCATCATGTGTATGTTTGCGTCACGTGCAGGAATTTCCACCTATGCAGTAGAAAAGGTATTAATGTTTTATTGTTAATCCTTGGTCATGTGCCTAAAGAAAGAAATAAAAAAGGGGGAAAAGACTATCTATGGGTTGTTGTAGGTTAACTTTCAGAATAAATTCACCAGTAATCCCTTTTAGAAAATTTTTTCTGTTTGAAAGACCTATTTTTTTTTTTTTTTTTTTTTTTTTTTTTTTTTTTTTAGATTTTTGAGTTGGGAATAACGCTTCTTTCAACATTCTGGAAAAGTTCCTAGTTTTAAAAGACGATCAGTGTACAATAAAGCAAGTGGATGATTTGAACGCAAGTTTCTTGATTTGCTCGAGATCAATGCATTTGGATGGTGTGACTTGCTTATATCAAGTTCTTCTAAAATTGTTCAATAACCAGCTATTAAAAGGACGTCATGTTGGTCGCAACTCAACAGCGCCACCAAATTACAACTTTTTTGTGACATTTATCCATCGAAGTCTACTTAAACATATTATTAGACGTTGATAGAAAGTAAGGATAATGTGTAGACTTTTTATGCTTCCTTACTAATCCTTAGCGTGTGGCGCAGCGTGTAAGGTGTTGGATGGATTCTGATTGTGAGATCGATCGGGAGTTTCAGACCTGACACCCGTCCCATTGCTTCTGTCCTTGGGCAAAGTAGTTTACTTACGTTGCCTCTCTCCACCTGGTAGCATGGTGTGGCATTGAACGTATTAGGTTGTTGCCTGTAAAACAGGGTGACTTGCGGTGCTTCTTAGGGCACAGGTGGACAAAGTGCGGCACGCCAGTGATTTTTTTGCCGCCCGCGAAAATAATTTACAAACCCTATGTGTGCGGCCTGCCTTTGGCTAGAAAACACGTTGTTTTTTTAGGCCTGGCATCAATCATCTGTAAAAAGTAAAGTAAAACTGAGCATAAAGTGACCAAAAAACAGTGTGTGAAGGTTTTTGGAAGTGCACTGAAACATCAAAGTTTAGGTGAAGCCCTCGCTAGAAGTTGAATCAAAATTTTTTAAGAGAATTGAAAAATGCAAGTAAAAAAGAAACAGCTTTATATTACATTTACCTATACTGCGTAGGCCTATATACAATGAAATATCGTTACAGTTATTGTTGCTTAATCATCTTGAATAGCAAGATACATGATGAAAATCAAAGGCGATGCTACTGGTATGAAAGAGATACTCAAATAAACCGAGTTAAGTCAACTGTCTCTCACCGTCGGTATTGGCTCAAATAACCAATAGCCCCGTTTGAATATCTCAGACACAAAGGAAGAAGGAACATATTCCAGTATTTTACTCATATAATTTTCATTAGCTGCCTGAAAATGTCGATATCTGTTTTGGTGGAAAAACAATAATTGACGTGTTGCTTAATGGTAGGCCTATGAATCACGCAAG
The DNA here is from genome assembly GCF_011630105.1 of Anneissia japonica. Classification (NCBI taxonomy): domain Eukaryota; kingdom Metazoa; phylum Echinodermata; class Crinoidea; order Comatulida; family Comatulidae; genus Anneissia; species Anneissia japonica. The sequence continues at coordinate 12,512 of NW_022730403.1, read as the reverse complement.
CCACTGTGACATCGGTTTCGTGGTGACGGAAACGACAGAACAGTATATAAAATGAAATAGCAAATATTGTTTAGTTTCAAAAAAACTTCAGATTTACTTTTTACAGGTGGGAATTTTAAATAAATATTTGAATATTTAATAATTACTGTATATGTATTTTAATTTAAAAAAAAACCCCTATAATGTTTTTGTCATTGATTGATTTATTATTGTTTTATATTTACTTCTCTCGTATTATGTATTATGTTGTTTTGAATTTGTTTGTTGCTAATGTTTGTATTTTAGTCTTGGAGATATTTCGATAGTGTTCTACACTTTTGGTTATCTTTGGAGGGCTTTTTGGTGTACCGTACTCGCGGGAATAATTCAACTTGAACAGAAGGAGAAAATGAAATGGAGTAAATAAAAAAAAAAATCTGCCGAAGCTTGGCATCCGCCTAAAGCAACGCAGTGGAACTCAGAACCCCTTCATTGATCTTATGTGACCTCAGCCCGTTTGCTCTCAAATAATAATGTATAAATTAAGTAAAATTTCTATGGAATTAAAGAATCAAAATGAACATCATATTGTTTTATAGCATTTTATTCATTATAGAGAACATTTTAAAACATGATGAAACTATTGTATTTTGTATCTTAATACGAATTACAGTTAAATCTTAGAAACAATAATAACCGGGAACGGGATTGTACTTTAGACACTGTGTTGCAACAAGGAAAGTGTCTAGATAATACTGTGAGTTTGTATAAATGCCTGTGATTGCCAATATGTATAGGCCTACTGTATTGTAAACTAAAACTACACAATATAAATTAAACATCCATTGAGTGATTTTTGAAGAACTACCGCGAAGCGAACATTCTCGGTGGAATGGAAGTCGCCCGTAGTTTTGCAAGTCAAAACTACAAACTGGTTGGGCTGAATTCGAGCAATCATCGACATGTAGAAATGTCAATAAACCTCATTAGCCACATCAGAGGGAAG
>NW_022730403.1:7350-11383 GCF_011630105.1 Anneissia japonica | reverse complement strand
TGACGCCACTGAAATGTATTCCTATACAAAATGTATTCCTTGTCTTAGAAAAATCAGTTGTACAACATATCAAAAAAATTATGTCCTCTGGAGCCTGATTTAACAACGTAAGGTATTGCATGTTCTGATATCTTTTGGTTCTGAATTATGGTAGATTTAGTATTCAACCTAGTATTATAGGTGTTTATTACCTAAAATAATCTTACAGGCCCTCTTCTTGATCCGCTCAATGCATGCGGGATCCAATAAAGTGCAAGTCCGAGTGGGGACAAGGTCTACAGGAGGTACACCATTAGTGTTTAATGGCTCTTAAAATATATAATTTACTACTTGCCTTGACAATATTATAATCACCATATGAATCCCATTTGAGAATAGCTTGAAGAATAACTACAAGTACTTTAACATTGTAAACTGTTTTTAAAAAGTGGCCATTTAGATCAATAGATTGATGAAATAGAGTTACTTTTGCTAAAACTAATGTCCATAGTGCTACATTGATCATGTTAAGTTTTAAAGCCTAATCATGTAGCACAGTTGCACAGTGCACACGATTGAAGTTCAGACGGATTCACAATTTTGCGATGCTCGATTAAACAAAGATCAACGACATATTTAAATTGTTTCGCAGGATTATATTTTAATTTTATTTTAATATTTTATTTTAATTTTTTATATTTTTTTTTTGTCACTGATGTGACAGATATGTCAGATCTAAGGCATTAAGAAAGCTATTCAACCAACAAATTTAGACAAAATATTCTGTTCAGTTCTCTCTTACAATGCAATGAATAAACAAAAATCAATAGTTACTGTCGGGTTTAGATATATTTGATAATAAAACAAATATTCCTTGCCTACATGACCTTACATGCTTCTCTCCATTGCTTATATCAGATATGTTCCGCTTAAAATCAAAATTGCATCGTAAGCGTCGAGCCGCTGATTTCATTGGAGCTCAGTTCTACTAATTTATCTTATGTTGACATACATTATATTCGTGAAAAATGAAAAGTAGTGAATTATTATTATTATTATTTTCTAATTTAGTGAAATATATTATAGTTTTAAAGTTTAAGAATTACACACAGGCGGTATATTCTTATCAAGAGTCACTTTTTTTTTACTTAATATAATATGCTATCAGCTGAGATATAATATTTGAAATTAATTAACAAACATTGTCATGGCTAATAAATCTAAAATAAACCATGTTTGTTATCTAAACAAATGTGACACTAAATTCTAATTACAATTATTTTTTTTATTCTTTAGCTGACACAAAGAATTAAACCATTAGGAAAAAATATATTAATCCTGTAATTAAAATCTATAAAATTAATTGTAGTCATCGAAGAAAAAACGTTAAATAAAAATGTCACAGTATATTCAGTAATACATGCACGGTTGTTATTTTATACTGTTTTACTTTTGCTCAGTATTAACATAGTAAAGGTAATGACGTGCTCTGCAGCTGACTTATTCCAATCATGTATTGTATAACCAAACACCGTGGAGGTAAGTTGCCATTCTAGAGATTGCAATCATAATCCCATAAAAATAAGCATCACGGCAAGCACTTGCAACGAAGTTTTCACTTATGATGGTACTTTACCGTCCTGCTATTAACGTAAGCTGTTTCTTCTTTTGTGTGCTGCAGATCTTGATAAGTATGCTTCTCATCACTGGTATCTGCTGTGTATTTCATGTAAGTCTGTCGAGATATGCAAATCGAATAATTTAAATTAAAATTGGATAAACTACAAAATCAAACTGGTTGTTAATTGAAATGGATTGAAAACAGTAATGAATATAGATACTCAAGGAATTTTATAATTTGGTTTATTTGTTTCATATACATTAGTAAAACATCAAATATTGTTAGATATTATTTTTGTAAATGTAATAGGAGAGAATCTACGGATGTAGGCAGAAGTGGAGAAAGTTCTTGATAAATCAACTTAATTATTTTAAAACTTTACATGTATCAAACATATATAACTTTCATTATATAAGCCTGTTTCTTTATTCAATTTTTTTTTTATTGCAAACAGATAAAAAAGAAGCAAAAGGACAGGTTCCACAGACTCAAGGTCCAAACAAAGGGAAAACGCCCAAAACATAAAACATCAAGACATCAGAAATACATATAAAACTCTCATATATAAATACAATATTAATTTTTTTTTTGAATAAAATAGAACAATTTGGAAAGGAGACATGAAAAACAAAAAACAAAAAAGAGATGCAAAACAAAAAAACAGGCCACAGTCAAGGGTTTCGCAGTGCACACCTTCCAGCAAATACCAGAAAAATTATCGATTGTTTTAACTTGTATGTTTTAAGTATTCATATTATATTATAATATTTTGTTATTATGATATTTATTTCAATTTATCGTATTTGCTTTACTGACTTTGACCGGTGGCCCCTGCTGCACCAGCCGCGACTCGACCTTTGTGGATGCGACTCAACATCTGCTGGCGTAACGCCAACTCCATCAAGCCACAAACCCACACGCTCAAACAGTGCGTAAAAACTACGAAACGATATCAAGCCACGACCGGTGCAACAGTTTTCCAATATTTTAAATTTTTTTTTGTTTTTTTTTTTGTTTTTTATTTATTTTTATTATTTACTGAATCTCTTAACAATCTCATGAGATCATCGAGCGATTCTGAACATTTTAAAAGAACTGTTTAAAACAGTATAATGAAAGTATACATGTTACTTTTATGCTGAGGTCTGCTTGGGTAACATTTATAAGTTACAAGGTGAAATAATGTGTAAATGTGAAATACAAACTCACATCTTGCTTTCTGGTGTCGGTACTTCGCATGGCTTCAGATTTCTTCTGAAAATACATTATAATCAAAAAATATTAATAGAAAGAATTGCTATCAGATAATGCAAGCCAAATCAGGGCACGGCAAACCAAGGCAGGTCATGTTAGGACGGCAATTCAAGGCAGATGATATGTAGGAAAATAGATATTGAGATGAGATGAGGTGGAGATGGAGATAAAGAAATAGGTTGGGGTGAAAATGGATATCAAGATGGAAATGAGATGGAAATAGAGATGTAGATAAGATGAGATGAGGTGGAAATGAAGATAGAGATGAAAAAGGAGATGAGATGTATATAAAAATGGAGACGAGATGAATATGAAGATAAGATGGAGATGACGAATGAGATAAAGATGGAGATATGAGATAAGATAGATATGAAGATGGAGATGATATGAGACAGATATGACGGTGGAGGTGGGGATGAAAAGAAGATGAGATAAGATAAGATAAGATAAATTAAATCAGACGCACTTTATCAATAGTACAAACAATTGCAAACATGAAATTTGGTGTCCTTAATAATAAAATTCAATATACAAAAACATAGAAATAACATAAGCCTAAAAAAGATAACATAACTTCAGGTAAGTTGCCATTCTAGAGATTGCAATCATAATCCCATAAAAATAAGCATCACGGCAAGCACTTGCAACGAAGTGTTCACTTATGATGGTACTTTACCGTCCTGCTATTAACGTAAGCTGTTTCTTCTTTTGTGTGCTGCAGATCTTGATAAGTATGCTTCTCATCACTGGTATCTGCTGTGTATTTCATGTAAGTCTGTCGAGATATGAAAATCGAATAATTTAAATTAAAAATTGATAGACTACAGAATCAAACTGGTTGTTAATTGAAATGGATTGAAAACAGTAATGAATATAGATACTCAAGGCATTTTATAACTTGGTTTATTTATTTCATATACATTAGTAAAACATCAAATATTGTTAGATACTACTTTTTGTAAATGTAGTAGGAGAGAATCTACGGATGTGGGCAGAAGTGGAGAAAGATCTTGATAAATCAACTTAATTATTTTAAAACTTTACATGTATCAAACATATATAACTTTCATTATATAAGCCTGTTTCTTTATTCAATTTTTTTTTATTGCAAACAAATAAAAAAGAAGCAAAAGGACAGGTTCCACAGACTCAAGGTCCAAACAAAGGGAAAACGCCCAA
>NW_022730403.1:0-5409 GCF_011630105.1 Anneissia japonica | reverse complement strand
TCCAACATTGGAATTTTAACCCACCGATTTCTGAGGTTTTGCGTAGGCCTACTATACGCGAAAACTCCAACATCGAAGTTTCCGAACATCTAATCAAGACTTCGATTATTGAGTTTATGCATATATAATTATTAATTAAACAAGCTCTCTCTATAATATATATAGAGAAAGCAAAACCTTTACTTAACCCTCCGATCTCGGAGGTTTTGCATACAATAGGCCTACGCGAAAACTCCGAAATCGCAGTTTTTAAACTTCAAACCTCCGATTTCGAAGTTTTTGCGTACTATTTTATTATTAAACAGATTCTCTCTATATAGAGAGAGCAAAACTGTTAATAAACCCTCCGATTTCAGAGGTTTTGCGTACTATTATATACACGAAAACTCCAAAATCAGGGAGTTATAAACTTTTATTCAGCTCTCGAAAATCGGAGTTCCGGCGGCTGGCGCAGACACTCCAAAAATGGAGTAAATACGATATAGTCTGAAACAGTGCTAAAGTACTTTATACCACAATTGTTTGTTTGTGTTTGAGGGGAGGGGGATTTTGTTACTCATACTTTAACATGCTTGACTTTAGCCAAAATGGATATAGTCAAACACAGTGCTAAACTGCTTTTTACCACAATTGTTTTTAATGGTTTTTTTGTGATTTTGTTACTCATTTTTTAACATGGTTAACTTTAGCCAAATTGGATATAGTCAAACCCAGTGATAAACTGATTTATACCACAATTGTTTTTAATTTTATTATTATTATTATTATTATTATTTGTTTGTTTGTTTGTGGGGGTGGGGGTGGATTTTGTTACTCATTCTTTAACATGCTTGATTCTAGCCAAAATGGATATAGTCAAACACAATGCTAAAGTAGTTATACCTTAATTGTTTTTAAATATTTTTTCTTTCTTTCTTTCTTTCTTTCTTTTTTTTTTTTTGGCAATTCTGTTACACATTCTTTAACATCCTTGAATCTAGCCAGAGTGGATATAGTCAAACACAGTGCAAAACTGCTTCATACCACAATTTTTCATGCCGTTTTTTCTTTTTCTTTTTTTTTTTTGATGATTTTGTCACTAATTGAAAATCATTTTAAAATCTTTAGGGGTCAATGGGTTATGCTTGACCCTAGCCAAAATGGATATAGTTAAACACAGTGCTGAACTGCTGTATACCACAATTGTAGTTTTAATGGGTTTTTTTTTGTCATTTTGTTGTTTATTCTTTAACATGCTTTACTCTAGCCAAAATGGATATAGTCAAACACAGTGCTAAGGTAGTTTAATCGGCAATTGTTTTTTAATGTTTTTTTTTTGTGTGTAATTTTGTTAATCATTCTTTAACATGCTTGAATCAATTAGTAGCGTAGATCTACACGAAGAGCGAGTGACGTGTGAACTGTTGACACTATGATGAACGCTGAGAGTGTGCGCTAGAAGAGAACAAAGGCTTCTCAAGATAATAGGAAATAATATAATAGACTCCAAATCCAGGTGTCAGAAGGTTTATAAAGTTAAACATGATTGACCGTCCAGTTTGGTATACTTTATATACCTCTAAACGCGCGGTACCGACATTCAAGTGAAAAGGATGAAAATATCACCACCAACGTCAGAAAATTTCTCTTAAACTTCAAACCAGTCGTTGTTTTTTTTAAACTCTTTTGTGTTTTTTACAAATATACAGCAATTTAATACAATTTCACTGTTCCCTGGTTTTATAAAAAATATACAGTAAAATCAAAATATACACATACATATTATTTTCAAGTTAATTTGATTGCTGGTTTTTCCCTCTTCTCTGAATTGATCACTTTCAGCTTTACACATATACCTGCCACCATCAGCTGCACTTGCAGCTTCAATGTGTATTTCAAGAGCAACTTCACTTGTAGTAAATCTAGTGGTGTCTGTGGTGCTGAGTGCTTGTCCATCTTTATACCATGTGATACTAGGGTTTGGGTCACCATTAGGTTTACTACAGGTAAAGGTCACTGATTCACCTTCATAAACACTGCCTACTGAGGCAGTGAGGACAGGCTTGTCTAGATCTGCAAAATTTTAATACTCAAATAAATACTTTGATATTAAAACAAATACTGTAAGTCAAAAAGTATATTAGCTTACAATCTGTTACTTTTAACTCATGAAAAAGATTGCTTTCATATGTATTACATCGTGCAAGGTGCTACTCTGTTTAATACACCATTGCCTTTATCAAGTTCAAGTTTGATTTATTTGCCATTTGTAAAAAAACAGGTATTTAATATGATAGTTGCTTACATTACAAATGTACAACAAAATTCATGGATTATAAATTAAGTTACAAAAGGAAGAAAGAAAAAGAAAACACATCATCCAGGAAAATTAGAGTTGTTCATTTAGCTGCCTGATAGCTGCGGCATAAACGCCTTTTGAAAATCGATGTAATTGACATGATAACTGAATACAAGTAGTTTATTTTGCTACAGTTCTGTTTGTAGTTGAATATTTCTATTCAACTAGTATAGTCATTTTCAATGTATACTTTTTTTGTATAATTTATACTTCCAAATTGAATATTTTCTAAAAAAAAAAAAAAAAAATCAGCATTATACACTTTTGTTCATTTTGCTTTGTGAATCTGTCCCCTAGTCATTATTCAGTTAAATGAAAAAAGTTGACTTGCTGAGTCTTGTTTGTTTCTATTTTGCTCAAATTCCTTGGTTAAAATTCTTCACTTCCTATTAAATATACATTTGGTATTGAGCTAATAATCTCTATAAAGTATTTTAATTTCTAAAAGCTAACATTAATAACTGATATATGATGCATAAATATAATTTTGAATTTCCTTGGTATTCTGTTAACTATGTTGCTGAATTAGCTGTAGTAAAAATTTCAAAATTGGTGAAATAATTTGTAGAGAAATATATACTTTATACTTTATTTGTAATCAATACCAAATGCAAATTTTGAGATAAAATCTGCCATACTTACAATATACAGTGAGGATGGAAAGAGGATCTGAAAGTATATTGTTTCCACTTTGTGTTAGTATCTGACATTGAAATCTTCTATTAGTATCATTCCTTACTGGCTTTGCGATAACCAATTCAGCATTTCCAGGAGTTGTTCTTAAGCTGTAACGTCCATTGACAGTCTTTATATTATTTACAATAGCCGATGATTGAACTACACCGAATTCATTTAGTTCATTCCAAATGATAGTAAGTGGTGTATTAGTAGTAACTAGTGAATAGTCACATGGTATCACCACTTCATCATCACCACCTTCTTTGGCCACTTGATCAGATGTTGTCACTGATTGGCTATATACTTTTAAAAAAAAACCACAAAAACCCTTTTATTATAATTATGTAGTTTTAAGGATGAGACTTCCTATAGCACAATATGCTTACATTAACAGAAAGAAGGAATTGGATTTTTAAAGTTATAAATGTTGTCTTAGATATTTAAAAAAAAAGAGTTAAGCAAATATTAACCTACAGCCTGTAGCTACAGAATATATAATAATAATAATAATAATAATAATAATAATAATAATAATAATAATAATAATAATAATAATAATAATAAGTAATAACTACTTAATTTTGACATAGAAAACTTGATCACCTAAAGTTGTTTTTCATCAAGGATGTGCAAGACCATAAGTGGTAAAATATCAAAATACAAGATATGAAATACTGAAATATCATGCATTGTTTCAGAAATGAGAAGCATGGTAAGCCAGCTCATTATTCATATTAGGTAATTGTAATGTAGCATGGGATTTATCCCCTTTGGTCAGATTTATTCATGAATTTGCTATTTTAATCATTGGCCATGTATGCATGTCAATGGCATTGCCCTATTGCATATGTCTTGTTTTGACAGCCTTGCTTAGGATAATGTCCTAAATATTATGTATTCATATGTTTTCATGTACTCTAGTGAGTGAAATACCAGCCCAGTCGGACTTGGGCTGTACATTTTTTACTACAGTATTTCTGAAAATTAAACTGCATGTAGAAACATTACGCTACCGTCTATGTATATACAGTATCATTATGTTTGTTTGAGGACTGGACTACTACTAGGCAGCATCAGGAGCGGATTTACCCCCCCCCCCCCTTTTACGAGGTAAAAAAAGGGGAAAAAAGAAATATGATAGCCCAGAATGCCTCAAATGTAAGTTATTTTCGGGCGTCTAGAACACAAAAAAACTTTCGCCCCCCCCCCTTTCGGACATCTCTGGATCCGCCCGAGCATCATAGTAATAATATTTTATATTCTTATTTTCAGGAAAGATGTACTTGTTGTAAGCTTTTTCTGACACTCCAGTCAAAACAAATGTTTACCTGGTTGTTAAAGGAATGAGTGCGTAATCTTATATTCCATATTTGGGTAAATGGATAGACCGAAATACACAATTTCAACCATTCAGAATGCACACGTATTTAGAACATGTACATAAACTTAGGCACTCACGTTAACTAGTCAGGGCTGTCTAAAAGAAGTACCCAATAAAACAGACCTAAAACCCTAGTAGGCCTGTCACGCCAAAATTGGTCCGGGGGACCGATTTTAGCCGCTAAAATTTGTCCGGGGGACTGATTTTGGCCGGCCAAAATCAGTCCTCCTTGGATAATATTGGTCCTGCCTGGACAAATTTTGGCCTAGCCTAAATCGATCCGCCTACACCTGCTATAGTGCTACACTATACGAGTTCGTACGCAACCAATTACAGCACAGTGAGTGCGTACCTATCGGTCCGCATAGATTTTGAGGGAAAAAGCTTTTGGTGGGAAATTAAAAATTGAACGACCAATGAAAATGAAGGTGATGGGTGAAGTCCAATCTTGAGCCTATTTTTTTGCATACATCGCCGTATATAATGCTACAGCAGCTGTATGCGAAGGAATTCATTTGATAGCAGAGGCCCGGTTTGGTTAGTATGGTACAAGAAGTAAAAGAAAGATTGTGCTTTCTTTTTAGTTTCAGGGTGATGTACACCTTACAAGGAAGATATAATTATTTGACATATTAGTAAGTCGATATCCATTAATTAAAGGTGCTGAAAATAAGGAAAAAATCATGATCCAACAGCAGGGAATATCGTTTATACGGTATATTATTATTCAACACACATTCACCCCACCCCCTCTTTCTACCAAATATATAACAGGCACGGTTTAGAAGGGGATATGGTGATTTATTCTTGTCCCAGATAAAAAAAAAAAAAAAATAAGAGAAAAAGAAATAATTGGTCGCCTAATACGCCTCAGAGGTTATTTTTGGTCGTCCAGAGTACAGGAAAACAATAATAATAATCTCCACCCAGGTTCTTTCAGCTACAAAATGAAACATCAAGCAACAAATCATATGGAATCCAATATAAAAATACACTATTTATTAATACCACT
>NW_022730402.1:0-744 GCF_011630105.1 Anneissia japonica | reverse complement strand
GAGGTACTATTTCCTCAAATTTTCTCACCTCAGCTCCAACCAGTGTGGGGCTGGGGTGGGTGTCGGTTTACAAAATGTCCTCCCCCTCCACCTTTCAAAACAGATCTGTGCTCTTCCCTGGGTATGGGCATTAAACTCCATCGAGTCGGCTCCTGATGTATGTCTTAGTGACTGCTGTTTGTTTTTTGGATGTGATCTGATTTTCCATGTCCATTTTTCGTGATTATGACTATTCTGGATAAAGAATATTTTGAGCAGAGGTGGATTCAAGGCACCCCCTTTCATTTTTTTAAGGAAAAAAAAAGGAAAAATATATTCAAATTGAAGTGCGAGAGTGTAAATTCCGGCCATCTAGAGATGCCCTAATCATAAATTTTCTTACCTCAGCCCCAACCATGGTGGGGCTGAGGTGGGTGGTTCCTCGGTCTGTGAAAGTCCCTCTCTGGTTCACCTCTCTTTCGAATTCCTTGATCTGCCACTGTTCATTTATTATATAATTATTTTTTCGCTTATTTATCGCCAGTGGGGAAAAGAAACAACCACAGTACAAAGACTACAATCGGACACACTAGCAGTAGTGTACAACAAAGCTTTATTACAGCCAACAAAACAACGGTCCGATCAATCCAAGATGGAGTATCGAGAGACTGCCCATAGAGGGCGCCTTTTCAAATCACAGTGTGTCAACACTGGCGTGACTTCTCTTGTCCTTTTATTTATTACGCCTTTTTTTTTTTTTTTTTT
>NW_022730401.1:0-504 GCF_011630105.1 Anneissia japonica | reverse complement strand
ATATATATAGGCCTATATACCTTGATAAAGACCTAAGGCTTCTTGAAAACGGTCAGGTAATTTTTCCCATTGTTATTAGAGTAAATAGGGCTTATGTGTGTATACATACATAACCATTTTAAAACAATGACTAGTTGCATACGAATTTTCCACGAATCGATGAATCCCAAAAAGAAAGGCGGGTCCGGGGGTTCTTCCCCAGGAAAATGTTGATTCCTAGAAGGCGAGAAATGAGCTTTCCCGACTTCTGAGGTGTCTTTTAAATTAAAGTCATTAAAAAATACTTCAGAAGTTGGGAAATCTCATTGTCCACCATTTAGAAATCAACATTTCCACTCTTGAAAACGGTCAGATAATTTTTTTTCCCATTGTTATTACAGTAAATAGGACTTATGTGTGTAAACATACATAACAAAAAAGATTGAGTAAGTTGCATACGTATTTTTTCCATGAATCGATAAATCCCAAAAAGAAAGGTGGTGGGGGGGGGGGTCCTGTGGTTCT
>NW_022730400.1:0-1263 GCF_011630105.1 Anneissia japonica | reverse complement strand
TTGCAATGCTCTGATATGATATGTGATTCTTAGCTACTTGAATGATTAAAATCTTCCATGTATGTTTGAACACTAATTAATATCCTTTTCCTGCTTAGTGTAATATTCGTCAATGATGAATTGGAACATTTAAAATTGAGAACTGATGTGATATGGAAACAGGGATGTATCTGGGTGGGGTGGGGTAACGAAGCCATGGCTCCTCCCTTTGTACACAGTGTTAGTATTTTAAAGCTTCTTTTGCTAGCCAATACAAATTCTTTCTTGAACTCAAAATAAATACTTCTAAAATATGTAAATATGAATATATAACACATATAGGCCTAGTCCTAAGTGTGATTTTTTTGTGATTGTTGTAAATCATTTTGCTGACCTATGCTATGTGAGGACAACATGTCACTTTTATGCATTTACAAATTTAAAAAACCACTGAGTTTGGTGTTAATTTAAATGCTGTTCAATTTGTAATTGATTACTGTGTATTGTGTGACCCGTGCTCAATAAAAGTCACCCGCTACCCTGAGAGTAACCCAGTGGAATATTCATTAGAATAATCAAATTTTCACTATAAACGATAATGCAACAATTAAACATTTTTGGGTTTATAACGGCTACCGATCAGGGGGTGAATTTATCGAACTTTGTTTAATAATACTATTACTAATAATAGTAATAATAATAATAATAATAATAATAATAATAATAATAATGTAAATGATGATAATGATAATGATAATAGATAATAATATTAAAAAGTGAAGAAAATTGTGTTTAAGGCGAACAAGAAATTTGTAATTTGTCCAATCATAGAGATTGATTTTCTCTATGGTCCAATCATCATAATTATTATATAGTAGTTGAAGCTTAATAAGTTATAGTTAGGCCTAAGTTGTCTTTTATATTAGGCCTAATTAGATCGCTATAGATCTGCACCCTTGCCTGGGTATATCTGTGACTGCTGAGTGGAGGGTGCATACAATTATGATCTAGTTTTTTATACACATGTTTTGTGATTATGACTATTAATAAATAAAGAATGTTTTGAGCAGTGGCAAGTTCATAATAATAATTATAGTGTAGTTTTATATAGCGCACATATCCATCTAATGTAAGATGCTCAGGGCGCTTGAAATGTGGACTAGGAACTCGACCAATGACTTTCTTCGCCCCTAAGGGTCCCTTCGTGTCCGTGCTACCCGGTAACAGCAACTCTCGTCGTCCACCACAGGGGCTGTCTGTTCCAGTACACCGGGGTAACCCCCT
>NW_022730399.1:0-547 GCF_011630105.1 Anneissia japonica | reverse complement strand
ACTAGGGGATCGAATTCATCACTAGTCACCAAGCGCGAGCTCGGTGGTCTAGTGGTTAAGACATCCGGCTAGATACCTGGAGGTCGTGGGTTCGATTCCCACCCGAATCACTTGCGAATTTTTTTGGCTAGTATTTAGGGACGTACTGAGTATTCAGTACGATTACACGTCAGGTATAGGGCAAAACATCACTCCTATGGTAATTTCCTGACGCAAACTCATATACTAATAATAATGATAATAATAATAATAATAATGATAATGATAATGATGCTAATGCTGAGGATAATAATATTAATAATAATAATAATAATAATAATAATAATAATAATAATAACACTGATGGTGACAGTGATAATGACAATGACGATTATAATAATGATAATGATGATGCTGATAATGACAATGATAATAATAACCGTTAAAATCTTAGCCTATTTATTCAGCACGAGCTTTTGCTGGCACATTTTAACTAAATTGTATAATGACTAAGGAAGCTAAATCTATAGGTCTATTGACATAACTATGCAATAACATTTTTTAGTAA
>NW_022730398.1:0-1201 GCF_011630105.1 Anneissia japonica | reverse complement strand
TATTATTATTATTTAGCATTGAGACATTCTCAACAAAAACAGTTCTTTTCAGAACTACTTAGATATGAGGCTCAGCGATACCCAATTTTCCCATTATTATTTACACACCCGCATTATGCAAATTAATATATCAACATTTTGGAAATTAACATTAATTTTATCAATATCGTTATTATTCACACACCCGCATTATGTAAATTAATATTTCAACATTATGGAAATTAATAAACAACCATTATATAAATTAATATACCAGCATATGCAAATTAATATACCAGCATATGCAAATTAATATACCATCAAAATATGAAAATTAATATGCCCGCATATGCAAATTAATATATCAACATTAAAAAAATTCATACCCACATAATTATGAAATTATTATGTAATCATCCATTATTATGCAAATGTCACATGGTGTCATATATTCTACTGGGGGGTTGCACAATATGAGGTTCTCGCCGCCACGCCCACCTTATGCTGTGTTCATTAGAATTTGTGAAAACTGATTTCACAACTTGTAACGAGTACAAAAGAAGTGTGCATTCATTTGACGAACGCTAAATGGCTGCTGTCACTCTTGCAATGTGTTCGAAAATAAAACATACAAAAAAACTTTTTTTTTAATCTGAAATAATATTACCTAAACAAATTTTAATGAATATGTTGAGTTGCAAATAAAACACACAAACAAAATTATGGTTGGTGCAAATAAGTGGGAAATAATCGAGCTATCCTTTCATTCCACTGCTGGATCGCCACTGGACTCATAGGTAATTTTTCCTCTCTTTAACTCAAAATTTTCGGCTTGACTGACTTGAGAACGATCGAGAATCATAATACAGTATATATCAGATATTCGCACGATGTGCATTAGAAACCGTTATCGAAACCGTACGGTTCCGTGGAGTAGCCTATACACTAACAACGGTTTGTTTGTACTGTATTTGTTTTCTCCAGTAAACGTCGCAACTAGTCTGAGCTTTCGTGGTCTGAGCTTTCGGGACACCCTATGCAAATGTGTAAATTAAACACTAGCTTAAGCCAATATTTATTTTCCCAGATATTAACACATGGGCCCCATGTGGAGTAAATGTGGGTATTTCCATAATTATCCGCCCAGTTATTCGGCATATGGGGCCCGTGTAGATTGAACATGGGCATGCCAATATGTATTTTCAAAGATATTTGGCACATG
>NW_022730397.1:0-1049 GCF_011630105.1 Anneissia japonica | reverse complement strand
CCCTTTTACATTCTGTGTAGTCCGTTGGTTTTTCACACGTCACGATCCATGGGTGTTTTTTTTTTATACAACGGTATATACACTTGGACTTTTTATTCGCCGTTCCATGTTTTCTGGAAAGCTTTCTTAATAATGCAAATGCATATTTTCTCCAAATCATCTAATTTTTTTGTGCTTCTTCTCTTTCTTTCCCCCATCGCAACTTGTAAAAATGACGGGTCGTCGGTGTCGCGGTGTGCAGCAAGTCGATAATTGTTGTTGTGACTTCTTCCATAACTTTCTTATCCAAATCTTTTTCTTTGGTCTAGTCCTCTTTCCCTGTAAGTTTATTTACATAAAGTTGCGCCTTGTTTCTTCCGCAATCTTCGTTGTCGAGTTCCCGGGTAAGTGTGGCGACGTCAGTTTCCATTACCGGTTTCTTCCCACGATCTTCGTTGTGGCCTTCCTTGGTAAGTGCGGCTACGTCATGTTCGGTGCCAACATATCTTCTTTATTTACCAGGTCTTCTCTTATTGCCTCTGTGTCTCTTTATTTTTTACATAAAACTAATAAGAAGTGAAACTTCTCGGGTATTTGCGAACATGCAGCACGTCCACTTGAGGCGTTTGTCCGTCCGCTCGTACAGCGTGCTTTTATTGCTTTCCAATCAAAGGGTTTGCACAGTAGGTCTAAGTTTGGAACTGTCAAAACAGGAACTTTACTTCTTCCACTTCTTCGTCAATCATCGCTGGTGATCTCCCTGTTCTTCCACGAACGGCGGTATCTCGAACCTTGTAGGTTCTTCTTTTATTTTGGCAACCTTTTAATGCCAAGGTTCTTGTCGGTCGTTGTTTCCTGCATGTCTTTCTTTGCTTTAATAATCTCTTTTTTAGATCGCTTCTTTCGATTTCCCGAATTGTTTCGTTGCTTTCTTTTTGGCCTCTACTCTGAAGTGTTGCTTCGAAGAGTCCGTAGGTCTCTCCATCCTGTACAGTCTCGTTGTAGTCCATCGTTCTAAGACGGCTATTATTCTTTACTTCATCTTTTATTTAAAAATAAAATATGCTATG
>NW_022730396.1:0-2025 GCF_011630105.1 Anneissia japonica | reverse complement strand
GGTTCTGTAAAGTTATAAAATAAAAAATATATAATAAAACACTTATCATGTACAGTAAGCATATATATATATATTAAAAAAAAAAGAAATATGTCGTTCTTATATAGCACTTAATGCCTTAACAAAGCCTCTAAGCGCTTCACATTATTACCCCCGTCATTGGATCAAACACATATGGAACACATTGAACACTAAATGCAATTATTAAATATTAGATAATAATAACGAATATTTAAAAAATAGAAATAGAATCTTTTTTTCTATGAGTCAGGTACTTACCCTCAGTTGTCACTGATGTTGTAGGTGGTGCTACTGTGGTAGGTTCTATAGAAATAAAAAAAAAATACTCATAACTACTACTCGTGTAAGCATTTCAATTTCAACTAAAACTGATAATTAATCTTGAAATTAAGTTGTCACTGGTGTTGCGGGTTGTGCCGGTGTGGAAGGTTCTGCAAAGTCACGAAATTAAAAAACAAGTATCATAAACCGCTTATCATTTACAGTAAAAAAAAACACACACACACACACACACACACACACACACACACACACATATATATATATATATATATATATATATATATTAGATAATATTGACGAATATTTTAAAAATAGTAAAAGAATTATTTTTTTCTATGAGTAGAGTACCTACCCTCAGTTGTCACTGATGTTGTCGGTTGTGCTGCTGTGGTAGGTTCTGTAGAAATAAAATAATAAACTATATAATAATTACTACACTAAGCATTTCAATTTCAGCTAATATTGTTAATTAATCTTAAAATATTTATTTTAGTATGAGTCAAAAACCTACCGTTTGTTGTCACTGATGTTGTCGGTTGTGCCGCTGTGGTAGAATCTGTAGAATTATAAAATTAAAAATATCATAAACCACCTATCATGAAGTAGTAATAGTAAATCATCGTTCAACAATGAAATTGAAAAATGAAATATTTTGCTCTTAGTCACTATTGATAACCTTTAAAAAGACATAAACAAATAATGAGTCAAAAACCTACCCTCAGTTGTCACTGACGTTGTCGGTTGTGCTGCTGTGGTAGGTTCTGTAAAGTTATAAAATTAAAAATATATAATAAACACTTATCATGTACAGTAAGCATATACATATATATTAAAAAAAAAAAAGAAATATGTAGTTCTTATATAGCGCTTAATGCCTTAACAAAGCCTCTAAGCGCTTCACATTATTACCCCGGTCATTGGATCAAACACATATGGAACACATTGAACACTAAATGAAATATATATATATTAGATAATAATAACGAATATTTAAGAAATAGAAAAGGATTTTTTTTTTATGAGTCAGGTACCTACCCTCAGTTGTCACTAATGTTGTAGGTGGTGCTGCTGTGGTAGGTCCTATAGAATTATAAAAAAAAAAATAGAATATCATAATTACTACTCGTGTTAGCATTTCAATTTTAGCTAACTGAAAATTACTTTTGAAATATTTATTTCGGTATGAGTCAAAAACCCATCGTCAGTTGTCACTGATGTTGTTAGTTGTGTTGTTGTGGTAGGTTCTGTAGAGTTATAAAAATTAAAACATATAATAAAACACTTATCATGTACAATAAGCATATATATTAGATAATAATGACGAATATTTAAGGAATAGTAAAAATATTTTTTTTGAAGGGGTCAAGTACCTACCCTCAGTTGTCACTGATGTTGTAGGTGGTGCTGCCGTGGTAGGTTCTGTAGAAATAAAATAATAAACTATTTTATATTTCACTACTCTAAGCATATAAATTTAAGCTATTATTGTAAATGAATCTTAAAATAATTATTTTGGCATGAGTCAAAACCTACCCTCAGTTGTCACTGACGTTGTCGGTTGTGCTGCTGTGGTAGGTTCTTTAAAGTTATAAAATTAAAAATATATAATAAAACACTTATCATGTACAGTAAGCATATACATATATATATATTTAAAAAAAAAAAAAGAAATATGTAGTTCTTATATAGCGCTTAATGCCTTAACAAAGCCTCTAAGCGCTT
>NW_022730395.1:0-801 GCF_011630105.1 Anneissia japonica | reverse complement strand
CCATTGATGATTTTAAGGCAGCTTTAAAAACTCACCTTTTTAACTTGTATTTTTATTAATTTTTTCCCCGAATTTTATTTTTACTGTTAAGCGCATTGAGGCTTTAGCATAATGCGCTATATAAGTCAAAATTATTATTATTATTATTATAGATACGGATTATCCGGCAGAGTTCTTGATTGGATGTCGTCCTACTTAACAAAGCGTGAACAGTCTGTCGTAATTGGTGGGACTATATCCAAAAAGAATACATTGACTTGTGGCTTACCTCAGGGATCCGTCATTGGACCCATTAGTTGTAATTTATATTCTGGTCCCATTCAAGACATATTGAATGCGCACGGAATCAGTGGAATGATATACGCCGTCGACACGCAGGTATATATGATTTTTTATCCTACAAAACGCACCGAAGCTGTTGTGGCAGTGGAAAAGTGCGTTGCAGACATCCGATCGTGGGCTATATCAAACAAACTTAAGATAAACGATGAAAATCTGAGGTTTTGCATGTAACATCTCGTTATAAGAGGCAGCAATGTACATCTTGTACTATTAAAATTGGACTCACCGATATCATTCCTGCACAGGGAGCCAGAAATCTTGGTGTCTTTATTGATCAGAATCTGACCATGTCCACTCATGTGAATAATGTTTGTAGGTCGGCCGTTCACTTGATCAGAACTATTGGCCGTATACGTAAATTTTTAGATAAGGATACAACAGAGCATCTTGTCCGCGCGTTCATATCATCTAAACTTGATTGATGCAACAGTCTCCTTGTCAGACTTCCTGGCACACATT
>NW_022730394.1:0-1038 GCF_011630105.1 Anneissia japonica | reverse complement strand
GGCTTTGAAAATCAGATTTTATGTCTGTACGCTAGGACAAGCACTCTTAAGCCTCAATTGCACTGAATTTATTTCAGTAAAAGTAACTGTGTTGTCGGTAAGTTTGACCGAAAAAATCCAGTGCGGATAGTCCCGCTCGGTTAACTTGACTGTCGCCGCCGGTTAGTTTTCGGGAGTGAAATTTTCTACCGAGCTACTTTGACCGGACTGGAAAATCCTATGCGAACAGCCACAGGTCGGTTAAATTAGGCCTCGCTAGGCCTGAAATATCGGAAGGAGAAATTCTAAGCTCTCATGATGTTGGCCTAGTCAGTCGAAGGAACAGAAACAGATCACGACGGCGATTTGCTTTGATCAGATCAGTGTTACATGTGAGTACGGGTCATGTTACGGGTCAAAATGTACCGCCCTCAAATAGTTAATTTTACACTACTCGGGAAAACTAACCAAGTTGAAAAGTCCAAGTGCGATTGACGGTAACATTTACCCTAGAAATGTTTACCGTGATGACGGTTACATATTCCTAAAATTTAATCCACTGCGATTGAGGCTTAAAATATCATTTTTAGAGCATTTATCGATTATAAATCAGAGAAAAGTAAATGTAGGATGAAAGTTAGATGTTTAGGGGGAGGGGGGCGGGGAAATGTCTCAGACGAGAGCAAAGTGGGTGTGGTCTGGTGTCGATCAACATGTTTCGAAAGTGGTCCAGCGTGCGGATCCCTAAAAAATATGTGTTTTCGAGATTTAAAAAAAATCTAAAAAAATGACCAATTTCACGTTTGTGCATTTATTGGAAAACTGCCTGTGCGACTTATCCCTCCTTTGGCTTGGCTCTGCCACATTTATGAGATAAAGACTAGGCATAACCTAGTTAGGTTGCCCTATACTACTGATATGTATAACTACGCTAGTGCTACAGTAGTTCTACTAGGGAGTTATTGGTTCTAGGTTCTACTACCGTCATTTCAGCGGCCTTGTTTATACATAAACGTTAAGGTAGGTAGGTAGGACTATTCCTAATAAAACTGTAGGGCC
>NW_022730393.1:0-1131 GCF_011630105.1 Anneissia japonica | reverse complement strand
AACACATATAATTTGCATGTGTTCATCGGGAAGATTATGAAACAAAATGGACGGTGTGTACCACGAGACTTTCGTAAACCAAGGAGCGGAATGTCGCAACTCTTTATATATATGGCTCTGGCTCTGGCGAGAGCCGTAGATAGAAAGAGTGTTCCTGTGTATAATATTGTATAATACAGTTAGCGGCCTCCTGTATAGTTTAATTCCATTTAATCTTTTCATGTAACTATTTATAGATTTTTTTAATGATTTCACTTCTTTATATCCAATTTCATATTATAAAATAATACTGTAATAATTTACTATTTTTAAGCAGTTCTTTAATCTTCGCCGATAGACCGAGAGAGCCCCTCGATGGCAAGCATTCTTTAATTAGGCAATCCCTTAAGTAGCTCCTATTATTTTAGCAAATAAATGATATGTGACGACCAGCAAAAATTAATTAAATATGTATATCAAAATGTAATTTAAATCCGTCTAGGGTATATACATTTTTGCTCTTTAAATTTGAATATGAGCGAGCCCTATACAAATCTTATGTTATTAATTTGATTATTATTATTATTTATAAATATTAAAATAGTATAGGTCAGTTGGCCGCAATATATAAACTGTGCTTTGCTGTAAATGTTATAAATTGTAAGTGTTAAATGATATACTGGATCTGTGATATATTCAACTTGTGTAATTATCGTACATTTTATTGTATTAAAAGTCTCGCCTCTATTTTAATATTGTATTATGGCTGTACAGTATGTTACTTTTATAAACACACTGCAAGAGCGCGTCCGCTGTTTAAAAGCGTCGTTTCCAAAACAAAGTTATAATAATTAAATAATAGTATGCAATAGAAACAGCAAATCATTTTAAAGATTATTAAACATCACCTTTATTTTCATTGTCATTCGTATTTATACAGGCTGTACAAAGATTTGAAATTAAGAACCATTTTCTAATATTGTTTAGCGAACAACCTTTAAAGATCGTCAAAAAAGGTCGGAAAAAAAATTAAATTTTTTCTTATTTAGTAAATATTTTTCCGAACGCATCTAGGCGAATGAGAAAATAAAAATAAAATTTTAATGATGAACGTAAACAGTGTAATAATGCAAGTGATATATGATTTAAATT
>NW_022730392.1:0-1002 GCF_011630105.1 Anneissia japonica | reverse complement strand
ACCCGTGAAGAAGCGTGAAGAAACGTATTGATTTCAAAATTTTATTGTTTGTTTACAAATCTATTCATCACTTATCTCCTAAATACATTTCTCAACTTATTAAGTCTCGCTTCTCAACATGCACTCGTACCCTCAGATCAACATCCGATTTGACTACCTGCAGGTTAAAGTCATGTGGGGAACTTGAGGGCGCTATGCATCTTCCAATATAGGGAGTGAGTATATCCATATTTTTATACCTCTATGGTATATTTAAAATGCGTCATCTTGAGGGTGCATGCATTTCCAATAAAAGACTGAGTATTCAATACATTTTCACGACAGGTTGGGCAAAATACATATAGGCCCCTTAATTGATTCTCCTGACGCAAATCCAGGTATTGTCTATTCCATCACGATGATAACAATTACCATTAAGACAATTAATAAAACAAATATTTTATTGAGCACGAGATTTTGCTCACGCAGTGAACTTCGTCAAGTGTGATGAAATTATGGTGATGAATTTGGTCTGGGAATATTAAGTGACAAATATTTGGATTTGATTTGTAGGCTAAAAAGATGCGAAAGCATAGACATTGCCATTTTGATTTGGGTAGGTAAAAAGTTGTGGAACGTAAGTATTGACATTTTTTTTACTTGTGTCGTGGGCTAAGGTTAAGAATTTTTTTAATTTTAATTGTATTAAAAACATTTTTTATATATCGTTTTTAGTGCTTTGAAAATGATAATTTTATTATTTCTGTAGTGATAAGATAATCTGGCAATATTTTTTATCGAAAGGGTGAAGCTGTGCTTCCAACAAATTGTTTTCTAGTCTTAATTAAAGTTATGATAATTATTATGATGATGATTTTAATTGTAATAATAATATTTTATATGTGAAAATATAGAGGAAAGAGTGCAAATTTGTTTTGTTCAGGCTAATTGCCTATTTTCTTTCCTGGCAAATACGGTAGTACTTTTCTTGAATGCCAAATAAATATTATTATGTGGATTTTT
>NW_022730391.1:0-742 GCF_011630105.1 Anneissia japonica | reverse complement strand
GAACGTCGAGGTCGGGAGGCTCTTCCTCGGCAAGAGACGGCAACGGAGCCTCTTCGTCGAGAATGCTCGTTGGCGCCTCCAGCGACCGCGATAAGCCTTCCGGTTCGAGAAACTTTGCTGCCAAATCTTCGAGAAACTTTGCAGTCAAATCTTCGAGAAACGGTGTCCCACGCAAACCGTTCTCGTCGAGGAAAACCGGCGACGCCAGCAAAAAACCGAAAGCGACGGCAACGGTTCGGCCAGTGGGCAACGTCGATTACGCCAGACCGGACAACGCGTACGTGGCTGGAGGCGACTACGACGACCACGACGACGACCCCTGGAGGCACAATCCGTTCTTCGACGGTCCGCTGAGAGAAGGAACGGATCCGCAGTACAGGGTGAAAGGCAACATGCCGGCGCTGAACAACATACACTTCGTGGTCGACGACGTGAACGACATCATCTGGTACAAGGTTCCTCGATGGTTGGACCCGAAAGCCGTGCAGCAGTTGAGCCGTAAACTGAAGGTCGAGGACATCACGTGCCTGAACATCATCTCCTTGACCAAGACGGCGATGTTCACGAACGAAATCGACGCGCTGACGGCAATCGCGACGTCGCTGGTAAGCAGCTCGGTGATCTTTACAGGTCTGAGAAACGAAGACATGCCCACCCTACTGGAAGACGCGAAGGATATGTTCGCAGACGAGAGAAGAACGCGACTGCTGGTGGATCTGACGAACGTGATTTCCTCTCGCGA
>NW_022730390.1:0-928 GCF_011630105.1 Anneissia japonica | reverse complement strand
TGAAATATTTACCTTAAAATTCTTCGGTTGGTTTTTCAGTGAGGTGCATATGTGAAGTGTCTCCATTCAGGAAATGGGTGTTTTTCAAGGGTTTACTGTATCTTTAGTCATGTGATTTGGTGTAAGCTGTTTCTTTGTTTATGCTATCAATCAACCACGACTTTGTGAAAGAGAGACTGAGAACTATTCAATAGTCAATTTTTATTATATTGAATACATAATATTACAGTCAGCACTCCTTTTCATTGTCATATCTGAATAACAATCCAGTGGTTTTTTTTTGTACTATCGCTCTCATTATCTCAATTCAACAAACAAGACCCCAATGGAAATAAATCTTTTGGACTACCTTGCTGGGTTATTTTTTGGATTTGTGTTCTACCGATTCTTTTGATCCTTCTCTTTTCCCCTCTCTTTTTCATACCTTCTCTACTATCTTGTGTTCTATTCTCCACTCCTTTTTCATCTGCCTTTTCTCTTTTCTCCTGCCCTTCATTTCTATTGATCTCTTTCTTTCCATCTTCTCGTATTATGCTGGTCAATATTATTAAAAGAAGATGATATTTACATGTTTAAATAAATTTAAAAAACATAACCTTCATAAAATACAAAAGCACCATTCCATCCTGTAATTGGTGAGTTAATTGCTGCTGCATGATAATTTCTAGTCTCATTTTTGAAGCAAGAAAGAACCTTCCTTTATCTCAATTTCAATTATAGAATATGATGAATTGATGAGCATCTGGGAATATAGTATTTTCGGCCATCCAGAGGTTGATATTCTTTAAAAAAAATCTCATTTGGGAGGGGATCCTTCTTAAAACCCCTTCCCCCAGCTCGAGCCTGTGAGCTCAAATCCCCCCGTCGGACAACTTAGCCCCCCAAGAAAATATATCCTAGAGCCGCCACTGTTTGTGAGGACTTGGTA
>NW_022730389.1:0-538 GCF_011630105.1 Anneissia japonica | reverse complement strand
AAATACTGTATTATTTATATAATTATTTATATATTTTTTAAAAATATATATATATATATTTCTATATATAATGTATTTATTTATATATTTATATATTTTTATATTTATTGTATATTTATATATATATTTATTTGTATATTCAGTTATATATATATATATATTTATTATATATTTATTTATATATTTATTTAATATACTTATTTTTATATATATATTTATATATTTATTTATTTATATATATACTGTATTATTATATATATATATACTGAAATTATTTATATATTTATTAATATATTTGTTTGTATATTTATATATATATATATATATATTTGTATATGTATTTATATATATTTATATTTTTATATGTTTATATATTTATTTATATAATTATTTAAATTTTTTTTTATATATTGCTAGTATATTTATTTGTATATTTATATATTTATATATATTAATATGTTTATATATTTATCTATATATATACATATATATTTGTATATTTATTTATATATTTATATATAATAATATGTTCATATAT
>NW_022730388.1:162367-169626 GCF_011630105.1 Anneissia japonica | reverse complement strand
TTGGTACGAGGAGGTTAGTCTACAAACGTCGCCTAAAGTAATTGATTTTACCCGGCAGAACGAAAGAAGGAAACTCCGCTTTTCAGTTGTCTTAGGCGCAGGTTTTTTTGACAAACAATGACCTTTCAGAGGTCAAATTGCTGTCAAGAATATGAATTGGTTGCTTCGCAGCAACAAGGTACCTCTGCAACTGAATTAGTCTTAGTTATTTGTTTTTTTTTCTTATTTTATTTAATTTCTTTCGAAAGTGTACTTTCTATCACATATAATTGCACTGCCTAGTTAGGCCTGGGCCTAGGCCTTGTCTTATTGTTATGCCTCATCGTCCCCCTACGCAGTACATCAGTAGCCCCCCCCCCCACCATACAGTACAGACGTTTGCTAGGCAACAGAACGTGATTGCACATTCCTTCCCAGGTGTAATTACATTGGCATATCGTTAGCTAACCTGTTGTGTGTGTTTCTTTGTGAAAATGAAAACTCACTTTCACAAAGCATCCCCTCTTGGAAAGAGGGAACTTCGAAATAATTGTCTCCATATCTTCGCTAATTAAATTAGTCACCGTAATTTAGCTTACACTTACGCATTTAGGGAGCACTTAAAATGTATAATAATCATTTACTGCCCGACAAACCCCGAACTTTATTCATGCATCAGGCCTAATAGATTCATCTTGCTGTACTGTGACTCCAACATCACTGGCGCATGGTAACAACCAACTGACTGCAGACCATTTCCGTCACACATTACCAAATCAGAAACTATCAATTCCTTTGAGAATTGGAGACAGAACCTCAAATACACCTTGTCATTAGATCCGAATTTTGCTAGATTTCTGACTGCTGGTAGTACACGGAGGCCACAAACTCGAGCGGCTCCCATGCACGATTTTGTAGACGATGGGAATGACATTCCCAAAGACCGTCGCCGTACGGCTCAACAAAAGCTAAGCATGTTAGAGCTTATGCTAGGACAGATTGCGAATTACTGTCCTGTCATATCGAGAAATACCATTAGGACTTCTACTTCTCTCCCCCACATTTGGCAAATGATCTGTCTTCACTACGGTTTTCAGTCCACCGGTGCCCACTTTATCGACTTGGCTAGTATATCTTTAGAACCAGATGAACGCCCTGAGGATTTGTATCAACGCCTTATCGCGTTTATTGATGATAATTTGTTGCGTCGTGATGGTGGAATTTCACACCGAGGATGAAGAATTATCTCCTTCTCTTGAAAATAGGATCGTACTCAAATGGCTCTCCCTCATCAATAAAGACTTACCCCGTCTGGTTAAACAGCGGTATGGTACCGAGTTGCGTGTTCGCACTTTGGCATCCATAAACCGGAAATCTCTCAGGCATTAGACTCCCTCTTGGAGGAAATTCGCTCTTCAGAGGACGCTCGCGTAATGCGTGCAGCTGCCTCTCGTCCTCGCATGTCGTTCTCTACATCAGTTCCTCCACCACGTCCTCAGTCATCTCTTAAGTCCCGAGTACAGACTCGTAGGTCATGCCCCCTATGCAAACAGGGTGGTCACCCTGACCAACACTTCCTGAGTGAGTGTCCCTTTCTGCCTGAATCTGATCGCAGATACATAATTAAATCTAGACAGGTTATCGCCGATGATGACAGTGATGAAAACATTGATTCAGTGCCAATTAACCAAATGCCTCCTGTCACCACCTTGCGTGTCCAAGTACGCCAGTCCCCATACATTGACGTATTTCATGACCATCATACCGCACGTATCACTATTGATAGTGGTGCCACCGGCAACATGATTTCCCTTTCTGCAGCTACTGCCTTAGAGGTAGTTATTAAGGAGTCTTCCTAGTCTGCACACCAGGTTGATGGCTCGTCCCCTCTTAAGGTAGTTGGGGAAACTTCTCTACAGTTTTCACGGAATGGGAAAAATTTTGCTGTTCGAAGGCCTTGTCCTCGAGAAGCTAGATGTTGATGTGTTGGGCGGGACTCCCTTTATGGATGTTAATGATGTGTCCATTCGCCCTTCTAAGCGTCAGGTTATCGTAGGCGATGACATCTACCATTATGGCTCTCTCAAACACCCTTCAGATCTTACTGTGCGTCGTGCGCAAGTCCTGCGTGCACCACCGGCCACATCAACTGTATGGCCAGGCGAATACATCGAAGTAGCTTTACCGACTGATCTTGCTTTTCCAAACTCTGACATTGCGCTTACACCCCATACACAACCAGGTGATGAGCTGAAAGCTTGGCCCGGTTTTTATGTTGTGTCCAGCGTAGCTGGCAGAGTTCGCATCCCTAACATTACCAACCTTCCGCAGGTAGTCCGACGCCACGAACATTTGTGTCAAGTTGGACCTATCTATGTTCCTCCATCAGACAATAGCGTAGAAAAAAAACACAACCACGATCTAATGCCAACCCATCCGTGTCGCAGCCATTGCTTCCGCACTCTGACAAGGTTTTTGTTAGACCCAAATGGCATTTTACCATCAGACGCTAGGTGTAAGTTTCAGTCTCTTAATCAAGAGTATTATAGCGTCTTTGATCCCATGATAAAAGGCTATAATGGTAATGTTGGTCCCTTCCAGGCTGTTGTTAACATGGGTCCTGTTCCCCAACCCCCCCCCCCAACGTAAAGGTCGGGTTCTCCAGTACCCGCGCGACAAACTGGTTGCGCTACAAGACACGTTTGATGAGCTCGAACGTCTGGGTGTTTTTGTTCGTCCCGAGGATGTTAACATTAATGTTGAATATATTAACCCTTCTTTTTTAGTTAAGAAAGCTAGTGGTGGGTTTCGCCTTTTCAGAGGTTGGACGGTACGCAAAAACCCAACCATCTCTTATGTCAGATGTTAACTCTGTCTTGCGTCATATCGCTAAGTGGAAGCATATCATAACGACCGATCTCACAAAGCCATTTTATCAGATCCCTCTGTCCCGTGCGTCAATGAAGTACACTGTACTGTGGTGTTGCCACTCCATTTAAAGGTGTCAGAGTTTATGCGCGTTGTGCTATGGGCATGCCAGGGTCTGAGACTGCCCTTGAGGAGCTTACCTGTCGAGTTCTGGGTGATTTACTCAAGGAAGGAGTTGTCGCCAAACTTGCTGATGATCTGTATTGTGGAGGCAACTCCCATGAAAAACTGCTACACAATTGGCACCGCCTCCTGCAGGCCATGTATGAGTCTGGACTCAGATTATCTGCAGCTAAAACTATCATATGTCCTAAGTCTACTACCATCCTCGGATGGATATGGTCTCAAGAGAATATTCGCGCAAGTCCACATCGGGTGTCAACCTTAGCTTCGTGCGACCCTCCTAAAAACGTTAAGGGTCTTAGGTCCTTCATTGGTGCTTATAAGGTTCTGGCTCGAGTGATTCCCCAATGCGCTTCATTCCTTGCCCCACTGGACGATGCCGTTTCCGGACGTCAATCACAAGATGTTTTGGTTTAGTCTACTCCCTTGCGCGAGGCCTTTAAAGATGCTCAGTCTGCTCTTTCCTCAAACAGAACGATCGTCCTTCCCCATCCTGACGACCAGCTGTGGGTAGTCACTGATGGCTCAGTTAAGAAGCATTGCTTAGGTGCTGCCCTCTATGTTACTAATATTGACAAGCCACGACTGACTGGGTTTTTTTAGTGCTAAATTACGTGCCCGACAAGTAACTTGGTTACCCTGTGAGATAGAAGCACTAGCTATCGCCTTAGCTACTAAATACCTTAGCCCGTACATTGTCCAATCCAAACACAATGCATGTGTTTTAACTGATAGTAAGCCGTGTGTGCAGGCTTTGGAGAAGTTATGTCGTGGGGAGTTCTCAGTTTCGCCGCGCGTCTCTACTTTTCTTTCCATTGCTAGTCGCTATCATGTATCTATTAGGCATCTGGCAGGATCAGCTAACATACCATCCGACTTTGCAAGTCGCAATGCACCCATGTGTGACTCTGACAACTGCCAGCTAGGTTTGTTCTTTTGTTCACCATAATGAAGAATCTGTCGTACTGCGCACTTCCACACGAGATGTAATTTTAGGGGATGCCCAGTTACCTTTTACTAACAAGACAGCTTGGCTAGCTCTCCAGAATGAGTGCTCAGACCTGAGAAGAGTTAGTGCTCACCTAATACAGGGTATTCGTCCCTCTAAGAAAATCACCAATGTCAAAGATATCAAAAGATATCTCAATGTTGCGTCTATTGGCAGGGACAACCTTTTAGTCGCCCCTCGTTGTGAGCCTCTGGCAGCTACTAAGGAATGTATCATAGTCCCCAGATCTATCAGTGAGGGTCTCCTTACTGCCCTTCACATCCGTCTCGACCACCCCACTAGTCACCAGCTCAAACTATCTGTTCGCCGCTATTTCTTCGCCCTTGATTTAGACAAGTATATTGACCAAGTTTCCGACTTGTGTCGTCAGTGTGCTGCCTTGCGTCGCATACCTCATACCATGATTGATCAGACCACCGGGGACCCACCGGAGGTTGTTGGAATCGCGTTTGCAGTTGATGTCATAAAGCGCGAATGTCAGCTCATACTTCTTTTGAGGGAGGTTGTAACGTCCTACACTTTGTCTTGTCTGATTGAAAACGAGCGCCACACCCTACGCGATACACTGCTTCGTCTATGTATTGAATTACGTCCCTTAGATGGTCCCCCCGCTACGATACGCACTGATCCTGCTCCAGGTTTTGCAGCCCTTGTCGACGACAAGCTATTAAAGGATCACAGAATATTTGTTGAAGTTGGGCGAATTAAGAATGTCAACAAGAACCCAGTTGCAGAAAGGGGTGTTCAAGAACTCCAAGTTGAGTTACTCCGCCAGGATCCGCGCGGCGGCCCGGTGTCTGCTAGTACCCTCTCCATCGCTACTGCCCGACTCAACACCCGGATTCGCGCTAGCGGATTGTCGGCTCGCGAAATGTGGACACAGCGCGATCAATTCTCGCACAAGCAAATTCCTGTTTCTGATCGCGAGCTTCTGCTTTCCCAACATGACCGGCGCTTATCTAACCACCCCTATAGCGAATGGTCCAAGGCCTCTACGTTGCGGACAACACCAGATACTACTGTGCAGATTGGAGATCTAGTTTATCTCATTACTGAAGGTAACTGGAGATCTAGTTTATCTCATTGCTGACGGTAACAAATCCCAGGGTCGTCAACGCTACCTTGTGATTGACGTGGATGGTGCTTGGTGCAGTATTCGGAAGTTCGTTGGCTCACAGCTTAAGAGTACTTCGTATCGCGTCAAGCGCTCTGAATGCTTTACTGTGCCCACTTCCGATTCCCCTTACCCCCCTCCCCCATGGTAACATGTACCCGCGCTTGCGGTGAGAAGCTCACGGAACATCCCCAGAAGCCTGCTCCGGTTCCCCGTGCTGTACCGCGTGAAATTTTCACTCCATCAAACTTGGACCTGCCGTCCTCACCTTTCAACATTCTCCAGCCAGACTCATCTATCCATTCGGAACCTGTTCTACGACGTCCCAAGAGAAGACACCGTCTTCCAGCCAGGCTCCGTGACTGCATTTTAGATTAGACTTTCGTACCTTAATACATATGGGACTGCATTTTAGATTAGGCTTTAGTACCTTAAGTACACATATGTTATTACTGTACACTTTGTACTATTCTTTGAGAGCCTGTTAAACATTGTTTATTTTAGACATCAGTGCGTGCTACTGTAGGTGTTTAAAGTGTTTTAAAGGAAAAGAAAAAGTAGTCACGCCAGTAGCACAACTCGCCCTCTATCGGCGAGTGTGACTTTATCGCTCTCTTCCATTTTGCTGTTCGTTGCTGTTGGTTACCTTGTTGGTATCAGTTAATAAACACGCTTGTTTTGCCATATTACTCTAGCAGTAGTGTCCGTCTGTGATCGGACTCATTCCACCCTTCTCCTACCCTTGGCGATAATGGTTTTGATGATGATAATGATGATGATGATGACGAACTAGATAATAACGATAATAGTTTACATTACACGCAATCACAATATGAGAATAAAAACAATAATATAATATAGTAATAATTATAAATTAATATAATGATGATGATGATGACGTGATGATGTTATTGATGGTGAGGACAAGGATTTCAAATCTGCGTTGCGTTTCGGTTTATATTTCTTTGTTTCATATAGGCCTACTTTACTACAATTTAAATTATATCTATCGTCTTGTATATTGACAATGATAATACTCATTTTATGATATTCAAATATTTAGCCAACCTGGAGCGTAGCACTGTAGAAGCCACAACTAACGGTAAGTCAGTATTATTGAAAAAATTAATACAATTAAAATAAAAGAAGAAACTTGAATTATACGAAGGCTCTCATTTTAGTTTCTTATAAAGATGTTCTGATATAGTGCTATAAGAAAAATAAATTTATTATCCAAACCGCCCAAGGTTTTGAGTAACGGGCATTGGCATATCTAGTAACCATTTTAAACACTAGTTAACTGCTATATGGAAATACAGAACATATAAAATGAATTACGGCCCACTAATTGAATGTGCAGTACTGTATATCAACCCTTATTATGTATTCGTGCGTCATTCCGGGCGCATACCTGAACACCTACTTGACCGATTTACAAAATTTTCACACTTTGACAATGTTACATGTATCTCAATCCTCCTCGAATTTGGTAATCAGAAGTAAGATGTATATTTTGGAATGTCTATGGTACCAGGCCTCTTTTGGCCAGCCGAGCCGACTCGAGTGGACCGACCGCGGGCCATAGTAGGCGGAGTGTCAATGGGCCCCATTGACACTTGCCGCACAAGGCCTATGCTCTGCTATAGGCCAATCCTACTTGTGTGAATTGACAGCGGGTCAGAGTAGCGGGTGTGCAAAATTAGATCTATAATAACATGTAAAAAATAGTAATCTATAAATGACAATTTATGCATTTGCCACGAATTTATGGTAAATGTAAATGATGCGAATAATCTGTGACTTGCGCAGCCTTACTAGGCGAATTGTGAGTAGTGCCAAAGTGCGAGCCAGCGAGGAATGCGAGCCATACATTTAATTTTTTTTCAGGTTATTCAGTTTTGCAAACACGTAGGCCTAGCCTATATTCTTTGGCCTAGTAGATGCAAATGAATAACACACCGGGGAGCTTTGCCTGTGTAGTCCAGTCATGTGCAGTACATATACTTTTGGACATGGTTACTTTTTCGAATCGTCAATCCGAAAGTATGCAGCGCTGATAGATGTTGTTAAAATACAGATATACAGATACATACATACAGATATATA
>NW_022730388.1:148471-161556 GCF_011630105.1 Anneissia japonica | reverse complement strand
ATCTGTATGTATGTATCTGTATATCTGTATTTTAACAACATCTCTATCAGCGCTGCATACTTCCACATCGACGATTCGAAAAAGTGTATGTACTGCGCATGACTGGACTACACAGGCAAAGCTCCCCGGTGGAAAAAAAAGGATTTAAAATGTATGGCTCGCATGGCTCGCTGGCTCACATGGCTCGCGCATTGGCTCGCATGACTCGCTGGCTCGCACTTTGTCACGACCCCGAATTGCGTTCAGGCAAAACTCATTCTACAACTCTCTTTTGCCCTAAGAGTCACACAATCAGCTGCCAAGAGGCACACTTTCGTCTGTCCACAACGACAGGGGCTGAATGGACCAGTACACCGGGGTAACCCACTCTTCTCGAAGGGTGCACTGTGTTATTTAAAGTGCACAAGTGCCAATTATATATAACTGTGCCTACAGTTTAGAGACCTTATCATAGAAAGCATTTTCCAGAACCACGCGACCTTGCCGTTCGAACCAGCGCCGATATTATTATTGCTGTAGGTTGTGGCGCCCCTGCCTTAACCGCTCGGCCATTCGACTCACCAGTCGTAGTAGAATGCAAATTTTTGAATTTTCTAGTTTTTTAGGATTTGTCATTATATTGGGAAAAGTCTACAACGTACAATTTCTAATCTCAGATTATCTTTTTGTGTTGTGGTAAATCTTACCACGACAATTTATTTGTTTTATAACTTTTCGTTAGTTTGATTTAAGGCCTGTTTATACTTCAACGATAACGATAACGATAAAAAAGCTAAAAAGCGATTGTTCATATTATAGAAAACAAAAGAAATAAGAGAAGTTTTTACACTAGGTCGATTCGATAAAGATTTATCGTGTATACGATAACAAAATATTTTAACAAATCAAATCAGATGACGTCATAATCATGGAAAACGATAAAATCGTTACTACTACTACAATTTTAATGTTTTTCCATGATTATGACGTCATCTGATTTGATTCGTCGAAGTATGTTGTTATCGCACAACAGATAAATCGTTATCGAATCGTTTTAATGTAAAAACTTCTCTTATTTCTTTTATTTTCTATATGAACAATTTTTAGCTTTTTTTATCGTTATCGCTGAAGTATAAACAGGCCTTCAGAGGGTGATATGGGATTGACAATGGGGCGCTATATTAGCGGACCCTGCGTAGGTCAGTGCATTTTTTGTTTCTGTTATCATGGTAATTTAACTTCGCTGTACGTGTAAACAACCTATGCTGGGTTTATTTTATGGTTTTCAGGAACAAACGCGAACTTTCACGTTATTTAGCACGTTAAGTTAAGAAAAAATTTAAACATTTGAATTGTTTGAAAATGTTTCATTTGAAATGAAATGAAATGAAATATCTAAAGTATTTGTATCCCCCCTTGTTCAAGCCGTGAAGTAGGTTATGTACCATTATTTGTAAGTTTATTATATTTTATCTTTAAGTCAATAAACCATAAGACATGGACTGTGATGGAGTTAAATGTAATTACACCTCTAAAATTTACTTCATGAAGGAGGCCAGTAAAAGAAACGATGCTATGAGGCGAGTTTAGTAGACCACGGAGAGATCTATAGGTGTACAGCTGTCCATTAAAGATGCACTCCCTGAAAAAATAATCAAGAAAATCTTTAAAAATAAAATTTCTACTTTAAGCCAAAACAAATCAGAAAAATAGATTTTTTCGCTGATTTTACTACAAAAATTCTTAAATTGATTACTAGTCAATTTAGGAGCTTGTGCAAGAGACTACAAGAAAGATATTTTAAATTCCGTTTGACAAGAACAATAAGAATTGTTTTTTTATTTCCTTAAAAATCAAAATATTGTTTTTTTTGGTCAAATTAGATAGTATTTATTCCGACTTCGATGATGGATGGAGTGGGTGGGATCCATATCCAGATTCAAGTTCTAATAATCAAGCATGGAAGCGGTCTTCTGAGAAACTCATTGGAGATGATACAAACCGTTCTCCATCAGGTATAAATTCTTAGTATTTTTGTCAAAGAATAAATCTATAATTATAGTAAAATATTATTATTATCAATTATTATATAAGACATATATTTTGAGTTCTACTGTACTAATATATTATTAAAATAATACTATAACAACATAATAATAATAATAATAATAATAATAATAATAATAATAATAATAATAATAATACTATATCTGTTTGAACAACAGAACATAGGGATTTCTCAATTGCTTTAATGAGAAATGAAGTTGAAATTGCAACAAAAAGAAAAGTCGTTAAAAGGTATAAAGTAAAAAAACACGGTAAACCAATAAAATTTTAATGAAGTGGGAAAAACGTGGGGGAAAAACAAGTTTACTGCGACGTTATTAGTAAGAATTGAACTTCGGCTGCAATGGTAATAGCGAGGTACATCGTGACTCATAACCATTGAGCGCTATATGAGCAGACCTTGCATAAGAAAGTTCATTGTGATTCAATGACTGAAAGCAAAAATTGTTCATGCATATCACCGTATTTTTGAGTTTAACCTAGCTCTAGAAAACGCAAATTACTTTTATATAATTTAATCAACTGTCAACAAAAAATTCCCGAAAATTTCATTCGGATCAGTTGATCCGTTTTCGAAATATGTGGTCTGGGACGTTTTCCTTTGAATGGTCCTCAGACCCACACCATACTGCGGATTGTCACAAAAATATAATCATTTTTTACAAGACATTTACAAAGCATTATAGAATGTTTCATTTAGACCCATTGGTTTTTTTAAAGAGATATTTAGGTCTGGGTCCTCAAAAATTGAAAAGACCCTCAAATTTACACCCTTCATTGTATCGCCACTAACACATAACAATTATTTCTTTGTAACTTGATTAAACTTTCCCGTAACATTCATTCAGATCAACTGACCGGTTTTTGAAATATCCTGTGTAGACTGTCTGATCTTAAATCACTTTAATTGGTCCTCACACCCACACCCCACCATAGATTGACACTAAATATTAGGAGGCACATCTTTGAGCTAGTGTTAAAAGATAAGGAATTTCCTGAAATGGGCCGACTTTCAATGGCTTGCATTCGGTAACCCCATAAAAAATCGTGTCAAACTTTAGATATTACAACGTAAATTTGGCCGTTCTTTTCATTTATATGGGTTTTCACTTATGAAAATGTCTCAATTATGTGTAACATAACAGTTTGCCCCAGTTTTTATTTCGAAAATTTGCGCTAGACAGGGAGTCAGCTGATTCACTCAACCATAACGAGCTGGTAACGACGACAGCCAACTGATGAGAATGGTCGTCGCGAGCGGAAAATTGAAAAATTGGGACTGGCGAAAATATTCAATAATAATAATATAATAAGTCGATTGCATTTTTGAAGAATGAATCATTCAAAAAGATATGTTTTCTGGTTTGGATAAGGAAGTCCTGGAAGCAGTGGCGTAGAAAAGTATTTTTCATTGGGGGGATGATTGTCGTGTTAGCCAGTGTCGTAACAGGCGCGTGGGGGGCAGGGGGAAAACTGCCCCTTCCCTGACGGTTTTTACCGGGCTGACCAAGCCGTCGTACCGGGCTGGGTAATAAAAGAAAAGAAAGAGGGGAGAGGGAGGGAAAGAGAAAGAAGAGGAAAAGAAAAGGAAAGAAAAAGAAAAAGAGAAGAGAAAAATAAAGACAAGAATAAAAAGGAATATATCATAATGACCAGACTCACAACACACTGCAACCCCTTGTCCACTTCAAAAACTGTCACTCCTTTGATCTATGCTGCCCGATGGCGTAACCACTGGGGGACAAGGGGAAGATATCTATTTTTGAAAAATCTCCCTCCCCCCCTTTATAAGTGCCCTTTTCATCCCCTGAAAGTGCCTAAAAACCTCATTTCTTGTTAACATGCGCCAATTTCCTCTAAAAATTGCACATTTTAGGGAGTTTTGATCAATTCCAACGAAATTAGAATTAAAAACACCGGGGGACAAGGGGAAAATATCCATCTTTTGGATATTATATTATATAATATTATTATATTATTATTTTTTATTATATTTTTTCATTATGCTAATTTTCATCTTTTCATCTTTGTAAGCGAGACAGTGCGAATTATTTCTGTGACAGTCTTTTGAAGTGTGTAAAGCTCCATTTTATCCCATACATAGTCAAAATATTGGGGGGATGATACAATGGACCACCCCCCCCCTTGTCAAATATTGGGGGCGATATATCCCCATCCCCCCGGGATCTATGCCTATGCTTGGAATTCCCTCCTTCAAAAAAATTATCGGTGATGGTATATGTTGAGAACGTTTCCAATTATAATAAAATACAAAGCAACATTATGGAATTCCCCTATGGGGCCTGAGTGTGTGTTCCATATGTGCTTGATCCAGTGATCCGGGGTAATAATGTTCAGCGCATAGAGAAGTTTGATATGCGCTATATAAGTATACAATAATAATAATAATAATAATCGTAAGTAAATCTGCCTTCTTACGTCGACAGGAAACCAGGCTTAAGAAGTGTAAATTCAACATTCCGTTAGGAGGGGATACGAAATTGCCGGAAGAGCATTTCCTTACGTTCCGTTACGTACGTTGCGGCAATTTTTCTGCAATTGGGAACCAACCTTAATTGTCCAGTTATAGTTGGCCTGACCCTAAAGTGCCAGGCAGAAAAACCCTGCTCAAAAGATAGAAAAAAATATATACAAGAAAAAAATCAGAACGTAGCTGATAATTCCCGTTTAATAATTGGCTTATCTTTAAAGAACAAGTAGTTTATTCATATTCATATTCATATTCATATTATTATTATTATTATTATTATTATTATTATTATTATTATTATTATTATTATTATTATTATTATTATTATTATTCAATTCAATTCAACTTTTATTTCGGAATAGTTTCCTTCCATAGACAACAAAGACAAGAAAAACAAGGCCCAGCACCAAACAGCAAAGAAAAGCAATATAGAAATAACATGGGCCATCATCATCATCATCATCATCATCATCATCATCGTCATCGTCGTCGTCGTCGTCGTCATCGTCGTCGTCATCGTCATCGTCATCATCATCATCATCATCATCATCATCATTATCATCATCATCATCATCATCATCATCATCATCATCATTATTATTACAGCATTAGTATGTTATTTTATTATTAGTACAGTATGTCTTATCATTATTAGTACTGTATGTCTTATCATTATTTAAAACCAATTCCCTCTCCCACTCTCACCCAAAGTGCATGGTTGTTTCGAAGTAATTATTTCATTATCGTTATTAGTATGGTTCAGTATTCTACTTTTATTGTTAATATAATATTTATATCTGAAATATATCATCGTATTATAATTTTTGTAAAATCTCATCATAAGAACGTTAAGACCTAATTTTCATTCAAGTGAACAATGAGCATGTACCAGTGTAATCGGGTGGGCTTATACCTTGGTGTTGATGTTAAGTAGCCTCAGTATTAGATTATGGAAGATTGATATATAACAATCCTGTATAATCTAAGTATATGAATATTTTTGTCCTTATATTAATTTATAATTATTCAGATTATTATTCCTATATTGACTCGTCTGTCGAGGGCTCGCTTGGATATCTGGAGAGTATTGATTTGCCAACGTGGAGTGGTGGTTGCATTGAATTCTACTATTACATGAATGGAAATGCAAAACAATATTTATCTGTCAAACATAGCTCTAGTGGAATACCTCTGTTAAGATTGTACTACTCATCAGGCACCGGGTGGCAGTATGGTCGTGTACAATTTATCAACAGCAGTCCTCCTAATACAATAACATTTCTCTGGCGTGTTGAACATGAAGACAGTGACAGTAAAACCATATTAGCGATTGATGATGTTTATATCAGTGAAGGAAAATGCCGACGCATCCAATGTGAGATTTTAATAATTGTGTACATTTGGTTGTTATTGTAAAATGTAAATAAAATCTATACTAATAACAATATAGTAAAAATTATAATGATGATGATGAAGATTATATTGATTTTTATAATATTAGCAATTTCAAAAATTGTAAATGTACTGTATATACTGTAGCCGGCGTTAGTTTCAACCAACCGTTAATATAAATTGAAATTGAATAATTTGGACCATTTTGGAAAGATGATGAGAATTACTGGGATTAAGCTGTAATTTGATAGTGGTCGCCATTTTATTATGTTCTGGGTACCCTTTTCTACAAGATTTAGCTTACAATTAAATCATTTAAGCCAG
This sequence comes from Anneissia japonica, assembly GCF_011630105.1. Taxonomy (NCBI): domain Eukaryota; kingdom Metazoa; phylum Echinodermata; class Crinoidea; order Comatulida; family Comatulidae; genus Anneissia; species Anneissia japonica. Next base: position 155,303 of record NW_022730388.1, on the reverse strand, counting down.
TATCAACTCAAGTTGCTCCCTCCGACATTCAAGAATTAAAATGATATGTCTAACACGTGAGAGGTTACTTTTAAATTAAATACTGGCAATTGTAAAAATGTTTACGTAATTTTGGTTGATATTTACTAACCAAATCTCTGTTACAGTGGAAGGGATTGTGGGTACTGACACGGATGCTACGGCCACAAATGACTTTTCAACTGACATGAGTGCTACTAATGCGTCAAGGGACTATTTAACTGACATGAGTACTACTACCTCATCAGGGGACTGTTCAACTGGCATGAGTGCTACTACTTCATCAGGGGACTATTCAACTGACATGGGTGCTGCTATAGCATCAGGTGACTATTCAGGTAATGACCTTTGTAAGAGCAGCTTAGCCCAGTTGGTCTACCACTGCTACCAATAGAAAACAAACAATGAAATACCACCTGACATTCTTTGGAGTGCGTTCTGTGATAAATTTTGTCTTATTTGGTTGATAGAACTGAGACATAGCCAGAGGTTCAGTGTACACATTTTGCTCGAGAACACTTTTACCAAATGTATTTTTTTTCAAACAAAATACACTGCAGGCGTGGGATCCAGAATTCAACATATTTCCAAAAATCCCCAAAATGAAAGGGGGTCCGTGGTTCTTCCCAGGACATTTTTATTCCTAGATGGCCGGAAATGAGCTTACCCGACTTCCAAGGAGTCTTTTAATGACCTTTAAGTTCTTCCAAATTCATGGTTTACCCTGTCTTAAAAAAGGTCAGGTAATTTTATCTCATTCTTTAGGCCTATCATAGAGAAAAAAATCAAAGACAGGCAATATATTATTATATTCCAACAACATTGAGTACCGGTTTTTAGATATGTTTTTTTTTTTTCATGGATCAATGAACCGATAGGCCTGAAGAATTCACTTTCGTACATAAATTATTACGACGGTGTAGAAAACTAGTTGGGCCACTCCAATCTATGCCTAAGTAGGTTAGCATGCTATTTGTAAGCAGTAGTGGTGCCAGGACCTGCCCGACGGAGTGGCTAAAGGCCCCGACGTCCCCTGGAAGCCACGGATATTTGATGAATTATGGCGAATTTTTATTACCGGTACTTATTTGATAGGCATTGAGTTACTATAATACGACTTCATGTAGGCTATGCTTTCTAATGTTGAAATCAGCTTCCAAATCCAAAACATTTTGAATGAAGTAAGAAACAAAGCCTATGCAATTTAACCATCTAATTTATATTCAAATCCTCATTCTTGAAAGTGAAATTCTATATTTTGGAAATTTTGCATGGAATCTGTCAACCACGTTGTCATGGTCGAGGTTGCTTCATCTATCAAAATGTATTCCAACCATCATGAGGCTATCTAAATGAGCATTTGTCATAACAGAACGTAAATTATTTTTAATTAGTCTCATTGAATTATTATTATTATTGTTGTTGTTGTTGTTGCTGCTGCTGCTGCTGCTGCAGCAGCAGCAGCAGCAGCAGCAGCAGTAGTAGTAGTAGTAGTAGTAGTAGTGGTTAATACGAACAATATGGTGGCTTGCTTCCACGACGGGAGAGGGCTATGCTTCCCCGACGGGGGGGGGGCTATAGCCCTCCAGCCCCCCCCCCCCTGACGCCACAACTGTGTGTAAGCCAGGACCTAGTTGTACTGTATTACGTTTCTTCTGAGAGGGGAGGGGGTGTACGTCCGTCCGAACCCCTGGAACCCCCTAGATCCGCCACTGCGGTGTTACACATAGATCTGCTTCATTTTAAGTTCAGGCAAGTTTCAGTTTGAGTTCCTCTTGTGGAATGACGTAAACATGAAGCCACAGAACTTCTCTTTAGATGCTACATAACAACATAACAGTAGTCAAGGACTACGTCCAATGCAATTCAGCATAATAGTATGGCGAGCCGAGTTGTCACTTAATCGTAAATAGAAATATTTTAGTTTTAAACAGAGATATCTTAGTTTTTAATAGAGATATCTTAGTTTTAACTAAGATATCTCTATTAATAGAGATATCTTAGTTTTAAATAGTGATATCTCTATTAAAAAGTAAGATATCTCTATTTAAAACTAAGATATATCTATTTAAAACTAAGATATTTTAAATTACAGAGATATCTTAGTTTTAAATAAAGAGAGATATCTATTTAAAACTAAGATATCTCTATTTAAAACTACGATATCTCTATTTAAAACTAAGATATTTTTAATTATAGACATATCTTAATTTTAAATAAAGAGAGATATCTATTTAAAACTAAGATATCTCTATTTATGATTAAATGACAACTATAATACATGGGTTATTCTCTCCTACTTACTTCACCTATAAAACTAAACCACGTCTTCTTTGAAGTTAAATGATAAAACAATTTCCAAATGACAACAGGAATGCTATCTGGACAACATGCTTGGATATGCTTAAACTATCTCAATGCTGGAAGTTAACGACTTTCTGTATGACATAGTTTCCATAGGCTTTGTAGTATTTTTCATTGGTCAAGTTAATTATATCACTTACCTTCTTGAATGCAACTATAATTTTATTTTTTTTTTTTATTAATACTTCATTTTATCATGTTATTTTAAGATATGTTAGTTCAATTAAAAATTTTCTCTTTTATTCTCTACAATAATTTATTATTTCAATTATTTTTCTGTTCAATATGTCAATTTTATTTCTTTTTTATTTTGTTAATTTTTAGTTATAATGTTTTCCTCAAATTATTATTATTATTATTATTATTATTATTATTATTATTATTATTATTATTATTATTATTTGTTTTACATTTTTTGATTCTTTTATTTTTCAGTTTTTAATTTATTTGTTTATGTTAATGATCTAGTTTATGTTAATAGTCTAGTTTATGCTTTTATTTTTTTATTGGATGTAGGCCTTCTGGGGTCCCAATTGATCATCTCTGGCTGGATGGACCACTCTCACAAATTATTAAATATAAAATAAAATTCAAACTTTCTATATGTTGTTTTCCCAATTATTTCTTATTCGAAATATTAATTACATCTGCGAAAACTATTTAACAGTTAGATTGTATTAATATAGACTTGGTTTACTATTACATTGCAGTTACCTTAAAGTTTGACCTCACGGAACAATCTATCAAGTTTGCTCTAACAACTGCACCAGACAGTGTCACAATCTCGGCTTCAATTGATGGCACAATGGGAGACGGTATGCACATTTATTAAGGAAGTGAATCTTCCATAATTATTTATTGAGACAACACCTTGGCACATAAAAAAAAAAGATACACAAGTTTAAAACCCTTTATAGTTTTTTATTTTAATTCTTAAAATGAGCTGTAGTCGAACTTCGAACTAACTTTAATTTGCATTTACAAACAACGTAGTTATAACTACAATTTATTCAAGTCCTAGTGTCGCTGAAGCTGAAGGTCGAGCTTTAAATCCAGTCACTGTCCATTTCACTTATGTCCTTGGGTATCTCTCCACCCGGGAGTATAAATGGGTACCTGGTAGGGTTAAATGTCAAAATGCGCTGATGTAGCTGCTACAAATTTATGGAATACTCCTCCAGGAATTTGAGTTTGAGTTAGTGTTCCATAGGCGTTTAATCCAATGACTAGGGTTAGTATTGTGAAGGGCTTAGAGGCCTTGTCGGCATTAAGCACTATATAAATCTAACATTTTATTATTAAGCACGTATTAGTTTTGTACAAAATGTAGCAAAATAAGTGTTTGCATTTACATTTTTAAGAAATTTGATATGTTATAAAATAGACATCACTGAATATAAAAAGTATGTAAAACACTTTTTAAATGCGTAAAGGGGGAGCATGCAATTTCATAATTACCGCCATTTTGAACATTTTATTACCAATAACTATATGCTTATGACATTAAAAGATGCTAATATATCAAATATTCATTTATATCAGTGACAATAAAAATTAGAATAATATTTCACTTGAAATTTGCAAAATTCAAAACTACAATAATTGTTTTAGTTATTTTTAGCATATTATTTTTATATGCAACTAATGATTTAATTTGCTACATTAAACCTAGCATTTGAAATGAAATAATTTGCAAGCAATAATTTAATAATATATTAAAAATGCATAGATGCAGGGTTAGTGATATCCAAATATATACCTTAGTTAATATACAAATATCGAAAGGGATGAAGATACAGCATATTTTGGCAATTACTGGTCGTACAGACTTACCTTTTCTTAATTAAATTGTTACTGTAACATTTTCTCCAAGAGTGACCGGAAATGTGACATTTGACCGCATTCCCATAAACAATGCAAAGTGAATAACATTCCAGAAATCACTTTAGTTTATATGCAAACTTTATAGCATAAATATGCAATTTTGCGATGGACATAGAGTTTTTACCAATCTTGATATTCAAACTCTTCATTAAATGCACTTATCTATCTACTTTATTGTAACAATGTAACAGTGACAAGAAATGCCACCTTCACATTTACCATGTTGTGCTAGATTTCTTTATCTTTATTCTGAATTCGGAAATTTTTTTTTTCTCAGTTTCAGATTACTAGTCCTAACAAAGTACAATAAAAATATATACAGACAGAAAGTAAATAAATATGAATAAATAATATACAAATACATTCACCTGTAACTTCCAGCTATAGATGACATTATTAAAGATTTTAAGCATGTTTTATGACTTTGGTTCGTTAATTGCACAAATTGAATATAGTATAAATGAATTTAATTAACGATTTATTTCTAGTGGAATATTTTGTGTAAAATTAATTCTATCCCTGTTCCTGACCTTTGATTCAGCAGGTCATTTTTGAATTTCAAGTTGCCTTAATCTAGTTTCGAAATTCTCCACAATGTTAGAATTCTTCACTCAACAAGGTAATAGAAAACTATTATGGAATCGTCTCTGTTTACAGAGAGAATACGTATGTTACTGATAATGAGCACAAAAAAAGTCAATGCTACAAGATCCTTCAGACTGATGGCCTCAGCTGCAGCCACTATGGCAATTTTTCCGCATTTTGATGTAGCCCCTTCATTATTTCTCTTACAGATGTTACAACATCCAGATAAGATAGATATCCATATTTATTTATGTATTTATTGATAATTTACCTAAAATTTGCCAACGTTTTTGAATTTTGAAAACTGAGGATGCATTTTTTTTTATTTCACTTTACACGCGAGGACATGATTATTTTAACAATGTTCGTAAAAAAAAAATCTCGTATCCTCTATAACGCGTACAATTGATTTTATGAATGATCACTATACTGGGTAGGCTTATCTTAGGCGTGAATGTTCATTAGGAATTTAAAAGAGAGTGGTATGGGTAACAACAAAAGAGGAGGCATCTACATTCTGGAACTTACAATTAGTAGGCCTATGACGTTTTTGAAAGGTGTGCTAGTCAATACAAATAGAAGATCTAAACGAAAAAAACAAACAAACAAAAAAAAAAACACATTTTAGAGGCATAAGCTTGACAAAAAACGAATGATCGTACGAATATAACTTCACGACTACTTTAAATAAAGTCTGTTGAATTTTTTTATGGGCTGTTTTTAATATTTTTGTCTAATCGATCATTCTTCGGTAAGTTGTTACAATTTTTTCCAGACCTTCCTTTTTCAACAGACAATGTATTTGCTGCTGGTTCATCATAAAGTTTGAGTATGTCGTTGGGTATATTTAATGGTAAAATAGTGCTTAGCATTCAACATTATAGGTACAGTGTTATTGTCGCAGATATTAGTCGCGACTTCGGTTGGTGTGTATTGTTATTTCTACGTTTAGCGTCAAAAAATTTAAGTCAAAATGATTTTGTTTGCCTCTACCGTAAAGGTTTCTATTAGAGATCTTGTTTAAGTTCATGAGCAGGTTTTTAATTCTATCTACACACGTTACCGTCAGCCGCAAAATAAATTCCGTAAAAATCACCCTAACCGTGATTAATACATATGTTTGAAGCTGACCAAGGGAACGAATAAAAAACCAGGCTGTATATTTTCGGTACTGTTTTTAATAATAATAAGTGAAATTACTGTTGGAATAATATTTTTAATATACTTGCATTTTTAATATATTCTATTTTTGTAAATACATTCATTTCAGCCTTTGGGTGCCGTTTGTATATTTCCTTTTATACCTGAATAAATAAATAAATATATAAAAATGTTTAAAAATGGCAACCATTTTAAAATTGCTGGCTACCACCTTTGCACGCATGACAAAAAAAAAGATTGCACATAATTTTTATACTTTTATGTTTAGTAATGTCTATTCTACAATATATTCAATTAAAAATATAGCAAACAAAATGCAACAAAACTAAATTTTCGGGACTATATGCGATCGTTTTGTTTTTTTTCACTCTATTGTGAGTTTAAAAAATCATTTCTTAGGGGTGGGGCTCATTTTAAGAATACCCGCACACTTTGTAGATTGAAGTATAATATAGTGTAATATGGAATGAATTGTTTAGCCATTTATGACCTTTTATTTATTATTATCTAGAAGGACCATTCAGAGTCTATGTAAATCTAACTGCACTTCAAGAGTTCCTTCTTTTCAAAACTTCGTAAGTAGTGACTGAACTTGTTCGCTTCACAAGTTTACGTGCGTTCGTTGTGCATTTGATTACACTTTACTCAGTAAAAATTAATCTATCAGCAGAAGCTTAATTTCAGTCTTTTGTGAATTTATTTGATGCCTCTGTAACAGTTAAAAAAGCGTAAATCGTTTAAGATGAATCTCATTGTATTATGTTATTAATAGTATAATTAGACGTTCAGGTTAAATTTTTTTTTTTTTTTTTTTTTTTTT
>NW_022730388.1:138359-148462 GCF_011630105.1 Anneissia japonica | reverse complement strand
GATGTGTATAAGAGACAGGTATAACGCGTACAATTTATTTTATGAATGATCACTATACTGGGTAGGCTTATCTTAGGCGTGAATGTTCATTAGGAATTTAAAAGAGAGTGGTATGGGTAACAACAAAAGAGGAGGCATCTACATTCTGGAACTTACAATCAGTAGGCCTATGACATTTTTGAAAGGCAACACAGGTGTGCTAGTCAATACAAATAGAAGATCTAAACGAGAAAAAAAAACCACATTTTAGAGGCATAAGCTTGACAAAAAACGAATGATCGTACGAATATAACGTCACGACTACTTTAAATAAAGTCTGTTGAATTTTATTTGGGCTGTTTTTAATATTTTTGTCTAATCGATCATTCTTCGGTAAGTTGTTACAATTTTTTCAGACCTTCCTTTTTCAACAGACCATGTATTTGCTGCTGGTTCATCATAAAGTTTGAGTATGTCGTTGGGTATATTTAATGGTAAAATAGTGCTTAGCATTCAACATTAGGTATCAGTGTTATTGTCGCAGATATTAGTCGCGACTTCGGTTGGTGTGTATTGTTATTTCTACGCTTAGCGTCAAAAAATTTATGTCAAAATGATTTTGTTTGCCTCTACCGTACAGGTTTCTATTAGAGATCTTGTTTAAGTTCATGAGCAGGTTTTTAATTCTATCCACACACGTTACCGTCGGCCGCAAAATAAACTCCGTAAAAATCGCCCTAACCGTGATTAGTGTTTGAAATATGTTTGAAGCTGGCCAAGGGAACGAATAAAAAACCAGGCTGTATATTTTCGGTATTGTTTTCAATAATAATAAGTGAAATTACTGTTGGCAATTTTCTTGTTGCAATTTTATATATAATATTTTTAATATACTTGGATTTTTAATATATTCTATTTTTGTAAATACATTCATTTCAGCCTTTGGGTGCCGTTTGTATATTTCCTTTTATACCTGAATAAATAAATAAATATATAAAAATGTTTAAAAATGGCAACCATTTTAAAATTGCTGGCTACCACCTTTGCACGCATGAAAAAAAAAAAAGATTGCACATAATGTTTATACTTTTATATTTAGTAATGTCTATTCTACAACATATCCAATTAAAAATATAGCAAACAAAATGCAACCAAACAAAATTTTCGGGACTATATGCTATCGTTTTTTTTCCTTTTCACTCTAATGTGAGTTTTGAAAAATCATTTCTTAGGGGTGGGGCTCATTTTAATAATACCCGCCCACTTTGTAAATTGTAGTATAATATAGTGTAATATAGAATGAATTGTTTAGCCATTTATGACCTTTTATTTATTATTAACTAGAAGGACCATTCAGAGTCTATGTAAATCTAACTGCACTTCAAGAATTCCTTCTTTTGAAAACTTCGTAAGTAGTGACTGAACTTGTTCGCTTCACAATTTTACGTGCGTTCGTTGTGCATTTGATTACACTTTACTCAGTAAAAATTAATCTATCAGCAGAAGCTTAATTTCAGTCTTTTGTGAATTTATTTGATGCCTCTGTAACAGTTAAAAAAGCGTAAATCGTTTAAGATGAATCTAATTGTATTATGTTATTAATAGTATAATTAGACGTTCAGGTTAAATTTTCTTTTTTGTTTGTTTTTTTGTTTCTTTTTTTGATTTGCAGTATTGGTATAAAGTTAAGAAGTGCATCTGATATCGTTAGCATCTATATTTACAACAACAACAATAAGACAATATATATTATCGATTTGGAGATAAATTTTCCTGTTATTAAGGTGAATATTTATATAGGCCTTTATACTTACATATATAATTATATATAATTATATATAATTATATATATATATATATATATATGTTAGAATTATAATTCTATTTAAGCTTATCCATCTTGTAGCCTAATACACTACTATTATCAATACTTTAGTTTTGTTTTGGTTTGTTTATCAAATCCTGGTTACTTTTCACGGCTTTGACCACAGCTTAGAGTAGAGTAATTAAGTGGAATTTACATAAGCTATGTTAAAATTGGCCCTGAACTCTAAGCCTATCACAATACAGTTAATATTGTTTTTATATCTCTTTCGTCAGCCACATTCTCCAAGAAATTGTTAGGGTGTTTCTTTCGAAGTTTAGTTCATTTTCACCCAGTTTGAAAGAGCATTCTTCTGGCCTCTCGCTACGAATCGATAGCGTTTTACGTTTTATTGGTTTAATTGTCATGTTCATCGACACGGATGTTTCTGCTGTCTTTTATCGGCTTTTTTTTATTAAGCTAAACTATCCGCGAATGGAAGCGTTATGTGTGATTCATCATTTAAGTTGTATCCTTAACGGTCTTCCTTGCATTTAAGTTTGTGGATGATAGGGCTGAATATTGCTATAGAAATAATTTATAATTGGAGATAGTGGGTTTCATTGGAAGACTTAAACGTATCAGATTCGCACGATTACATCTGACTTGGCTTTCAAGCGAGTCGTGAGATGTTTTACGTAGAGACAGATATTTTCTGGGGTACCGTTTCGTTAGAGGGTGTAGTGAATCAAATTTTGTTCGACTGACACGAAAGCTTCAGCCAAACCGAAGAAAGTAATGTGCTCAGGTTTTTTTTTTCTTGATTTTAGCATTTGCTAATTATTCATTCATAACGAAGGAGTGTTCAACGCAACTATTTTTAGGCCTACCTTTGATAAATGCCTTTTGAGTATTTTCATCAATGAGGCCGTTTCTCATTATTTATTCGCCAATGCGATCGGACAAGCTCTAGTGAAAAAGTTTACCAACACATGACGTAAGGGAAATCATACTGAAGTTTTCTGGTTTATTCAATTCTCCTCCTTTATGTATAAGAGTTACGGTACCGCGCTTTTTGACCAACTAGTTGGTGGCTCGCTATTAATCAGAATTTTCGAGAAAAGGGTCGTTAATTTGATGAGTTCATGGAAGTTGTTTATAAGAAACCGTCTACTCTTCAATATGAGAATAAAGCGTATGTCCCTCAATCGAACAGGTTACAAATTAACCTCATGTTGAAAGATCGATTGATGGACATGGTTTCCATCAAGTTGATATTATTTGGAATCCTGTATGTGAGAAATACCTATTTGCTTCGTCTTTGGAATCTTAAGGAATCAAGGATTTATTGTCAGCAATAAAACAAGATACAGTCGAAATTTGAGTCCAGGTGCTAGTACAACTGCAGGGTCCTCATAAAAAACATCTACAACACCAAATGATGTTCCACAATTTCATTGATTTCTAGAGGGCCTTTGACAAAGCTTGGCACAATGGTCTCTGGCACATCCCCAGGGGCTACAATATTGAAGGACTTGTCCAAGTGATAGAGGCAGTGCTTTACAATCATTCCAGCAGTGCAGTCCTCTTGAACAACCAGATAGGAGAGCTTTTCCAAACAGCAATTTAAGTCAGACAGGGTTGCATTCTTTCCCCGGTACTCTTTAACTTGTTCCTAGGCAGAATCATGCAGGAGACCCTCCAAGCCTACCACACCTCCATATCGATTTGGCAGACCAATTTATAATCTTTGGTTTGCAGACTACATCGACCGGATGGGGAGCAACAACAACGAGCTTCAAGATTTCACAAACCCACCGAAATAGCATCTGCATATAGAATGAAATCAGCACAGAGAAATTCAAGATCATGGTGAATAGCACAAACAAGTTTTAATACCTGGGAGTCACCCAGTCTAAAGACAGAAGATATCCAAGTCCGGATCGCAACAACTACATCAGCGATAATAAGATTAAACAGGGTTACTGCTACGTTTACTGTTACTGTTTTATTCATCATCATCAATAAATTATTTACATTTCACAAGAGAAAAAAAATTGTTTTTTTTAAATTATTTTTTATTGATAAATGAATGGAGGCCTGTATAGGTCAGGAGACACTTAAGCTCAGGCCACCTAAAAAAAAAGAAAAAGAAAAAACGATTAATAATTTTAGTTTAATTCTTGTTTAAATGTTAATAATTAAACTTAAAACTAATAGTTTCTTAACAGTGCAATAAATACAATAAATAAATAAGTATAATATTAAGTGAAACAAAATGAGAAGTTTGAATAAAATATAAAAAGAAATAAATAAAACAAAGGTAAGGCAGATAAACTCGTTGAGTTGGGTCATATGAAGAATGGAATGAACGGAACGAGATATTAGGCCTGCTGGTTGTTTACTGGTGCTTATGAATACAGAAACGTCAAACGAGAAGGAAAATTATACAGTCGATGTACAGGGATTACCTACTATGCCGAGACCGGAGATTTGGAAGAGTGACATCAGGTTTCGGTCCAAATTCAAGCTCTACAGGTCGCTAGTTGTCTCTGTCCTGCTGTACGGATGTGAAATTGGACAATAAAGGCAGATGATGAAAGAACAATCCAGGCGTTCAAATCCAGATGTCTGAGGAGACTGCTCCGAATCTCGTACACAGAACACAGGTTTGGCCACACCATCAGTCATAAAATCTTACCAAAATAATACTGCAAGGTATTGTAGAGGGTGGGAAGGGGGGAGGACACAGACGTGGTGTGACAACATCAAGAAAGGAACAGGACTGGCCTTCCCGAAAAGCCTTATACGACTGCAGTCAACAGGACAATATTCATTCATTCTTTATTTAACCTTATAAAAATCAAATTACAATTTGCACATGCAGTAAAATAAAAATTCACAATACAGAATAAAACTGAAAATCTAAGTAGGCAAGGAATAACAAAAGCGAATAAAATTTCTGTAGCTCACAAGCTAGTTAATCCATCCTTAGAGAAACAGCAATTTCAAATAGAAGATATATAATGAAAATGTATAATACTTAGAAAGAAAAACAGAAGAATTAAAAAAATAATGAGAGTTAATCATTATTGCAAACAAAAAAATAGAATTTAAAATTATAAGATTAAAAAGGGGAAAAGGTAATAAAAAATACACAAACAAATTTATAAATACACACACACACATACACCCAAACGTACAGTACATACCTATACACACACACACCCAAATATTAATACATTATTTAGATAATGGTTTTGTAATGTTCTTTCAATTTTGCAGTAAAGACATTAAAATTGTCCAGTACTACAGAGTCTTTGAGAATATTTGGTAGGTTTGCGTGTGCAGCAAGCTTTAGGATACGTGGATAAGCCATCGAGTCCAGCTGTTTTGATAGGATTAATTTTAGAGAGTATGTTGGGAATTGACGTCAAGTTGAATATCAGAGAGTACTGGAATCGGTAGATCACAAGTTGGAGGAGTGTCGGGTATTGTTTCGGATTCAGCATGAACAGAATCAAAATATTGATTAAATAATTCAGCAATTTGTACCGGTTCATGAACAGATTCCCCAGCATAGTTGTATGTTGATGGACACTTTGATTTTTCCTGTCTCTGACAAAGGACCAAAAGCTGCGCTTATTGTCTTGTTTGGCAAATAAGTTGTTCAAATAATCATTGTAAGCCTTCTTTGAAAGGTTCTGTACTTCATTGCTGACTTTTTTTTTTTAATAATCTTCCCGTGATTCATTGGTTCTTAGTCTTTTTGCTTTCCTAAACCATTTTTGCTTCTTATTAATGACTTTTTTGATGTCTCTGTTAATCCATGGTAAACGGTGTTTGCAGCGCATTCTTATTTTTGGGATGCTATCGCGTATCACTGCTTCGAATCATCTCATGCATCACATTAACCAATAAGGGCACACCTCTTTGGGTGGCAGAATCTATTAGAGTAGGGGGTAAACATAGGTGAGCCCATTTTCGTTACAGTATATTTAAATATAAGATGATTTGGCACTTTTTTTTAAATAGGCCTATAGATAATCGTGTTGCCGTTTTTTTAGTAATTTTTTTTTTAATTTCAAGGAATCAAAAATAGAAAATATTACGGGTTTGAACCAAAGTCTAGCACCAGTATGTCACTCTACACAGAAACACGAAAATTTCACATCAGCGTAAGTACAGTAAATATTTCGATATCATCATACAAATAATAATAATAATGATAATAATAATAATAATAATAATAATAATAATAATAAATCACTGATATGTCAGCACCTTTATCGGCAGTGATGTTACAGAATTGAAAGCCACTTATAACAGAGACGTAATAATATGAAGTAAATATAACAATAATACATTCTTATTATATTTTCTTCGTCGTTAATTTTTAAGTATATTATGTTTATCTGCTTAGAGCAGATTATTAGTTTTATTTGTATTGCTTGTAAATATCTACTTTTATGTTTTTATATACACTACCAAATAAAATAAAATACCAGTTGAGGTGTGTCTCCATATCAACGTTACTATCATGTGATTTACGCTACTATTAATAATTGCGTATTACGCAATACCTTAAAAAATAACGTGTTCTTATGGGAAAATCCTAAGGTGTATGGCACTTGGCCTCATACCGCAGATCAGTTGATAGAGTATCCGATCGGCAATCTGAAGGTCTTGGGTTCGAAACCCGAAAAAATATCAAATATCAAATAGGCCTATTTGTTATCAGTTTCAACTATAACCGGAGAAGGTTGATTTTAAGGCATGGGGCACGTTAAGTGAATGAAACTCAAATTCTACTGGTGCTTGTCTCACCACGAGTGGTTATGAAATTCTTTGTCAGATTACTTTTCCGTCACCTTTTAATATTACATACATACACACACCCCCACACACATACCTCAAATATGTTGATGACATGACCCTTATCCAGAACAAAAGTCGAAAATCATATTTTAACCTACAGATAAAATTGAGTGAACTCAGTAACTGGTCAGCAGACAATAATCTGAATCTCTATGCTACTCTCCACATTGAAATCGCAAAATTCCCTGGAAACTATCCTGATTTACTAATTCCAAGAACATTAAAACTGTTAATAATGTTAAGGTATTTACAGTAACTATAAGCGACAATCTCAAGTGGGATGGACACATAAATTATATTTTTAACAGAGCAAATAAGAAACTGTATATGCTAAAACTACTCAAGAAGTTTAAACTTCTAATGATGACATGTTGACAATTTGAAAAATGGTATAGGCCTACACATTTTCCTTTCTTTTCTTTTTTATAAGAACACATTTTAATAAGAACACTGACGCTAAAATTGTTTAAAAATTTAAAAAAAAGAACAAATTAAGGTTGAGGTAAAATGTCAAATCATTTTTTTTAATAGGAGAACCAAAAAAATATATCTGTACCTATCTGAACCTTGCAGTAGGTGTGACTATGTAATACCCTTTATAATCTCTCATTTGTGGCTATTTTCACTGCTCGTTTGTCTGGGGCCTTATTTCAGGGGCCATTTTTTTTTATCTACATTCCAGTACAGTAGTACTGCTGTACAATGATACTTTTCTATATTTGAAAATTGTGTAAAATAAGAACAAAATAATAAGATTGTGAGCCTGAAATCGGCCAAAAAATAAGAACACTGCGTATGGGCAAAATTTTAGTGGTAATTTTTTTTTTTTTAAGTGTATGAGATCTCTTCAATATTGAATATGCCGTTCTAGCATGGGATGTCGGCCTAACTTTTATTTTTATATCAATATATATTTGCTGTTGAATGATTACCCTAAAATATATATTTGTATTGTTGTTCCACTAACTGTGTGCAATGTATAGACCCAGATCTATATTTTATAAAGGACATAATAATACATCGTTTAGCATAGCTCGCAACGAATGTAGTCCTGTAAATAAATGAATAAAGAAATTTTGTAATAAAATGCCTCTGGCGGGACTCGAACCTGCGACCTCTCGCTGTCAAGGCGAGCGTCATAATCATTAGACCACGGAGGCTTTATGGTTAAACAGATTCAAATACCACCAGATACATTACATTACACAATAAGTACGACTGGAAACAAATAATTGCATATACTGAAATATAAATCAAGATAGCCTTTAAAACTGTTAAATAATATAAATTATCAAAGAAATGTAAATACAGTATTCGAATTAAGGACATGATAATACATCATGTAGAATAGCTCTCAACGATTGTAAATATATAATAAATAAATAACTAAAGAAATTATGTAATAAAATGTCTCTGACGAGATTCGAACCTGCGAACTCTCGCTTTCAAAGCGAGCTTCATAACCTTTAGAATACAGGGGCTTCATTGTTGAACAATTTCAAATAACGGCAGTACTCTCTATTACACAATAGGAGGTACGACTGGAAACAAATAATAGCATATAATATAATTCAAGTAGAAATCAACAAAGAAAAGTAAATCAACAAAGAAAAGTAAATACAGTGTTCGAATAAGGGACATGATAATACATCGTGTAGCATAGCTCTCAACGATTGCTGTCCTATAAATTAATAAGGAAAGAAAGAAAGATTGAAATTGTGTAATAAAATGCCTATGACGGTATTCGAAACTGCAACCTCTTGGTCAAGGCGATCGTCATAACCATGGTTGAACAGTTTAAAATAACGTCAGATACGCTCTAATATATAGGTGCGGCTGTAAGTCAATAATAAAAAAAATGTTTGATTGTTGATTGAAAACTATGTGTATTCATTTCTATTTATATTATTTACATTTCTTACTGTTTATTCGCAAGTGTGTGGTCAACAGAGGGCTGTGAAACAATATATAATATTGACTCCAAGAACAACGTGACGTGTAAATGCAATCACCTGACATCATTTGTCATTTTGATGAAACCTGAGCAGGTAAGAGTTCAATTCGCGCTGAACCAAAAGGCCTAAAACCTCAGTCAGGGTCCCGGAATAAGTGGGGTTCATGGCGAGAGATTTTATGGTCTAGAATGGCCTAATTTGTAGCTTTAGACTACAATTTAGGGTTGGAAAACACAATGACTTTGTTTGGATCGGAAAATTAAATAGTTGGATGACCTCGTCGGCGTCGGACAATGATCTCAATGCTTGTCCGGGGACGGGTGGGGGTGGAGGGGATGCACCATCACTGGCTGTTCGCTAGTAATGTACTGAGGATCATGGACCTGTAAGGTCCATGCTAGGATGTAATGGCGTTGAAGTAGGCCTATTATCTGCGTGCAGTAAAGTACGACGATGTATAGTTCATGGAAAAGATCGCATTTTGTGCTGGATTGCAAATACATGGATCCTATATTAAACATAAGTATTGTAGTAATAACATCGCCAGCGCTTAATTGTATCTTTCTTTGTATCTCAATTCTGTTCGTCTTCAATTCGATTACATTAATATGAAGTATATAATCAATTATTACCTTTTAGATAAGTGAGAATAATAATTTGGCACAGCTTACAAACTTCGGAGTTGCAATTTCGAGTGTTTTTCTCGCCATTACTCTTATCATCATTTACGGTTTAAAGTAAGTTGGAAGACAATTCATCTATGTAATCCTAAATTCAATGCAATATCAGAGAGAACATGAAGGAGTAAGTCAATTCAATAGTGTGTATTTAATACTTACCTGCATTAATATGTTCTATATCAAGGCCTACAGATTCCTTCTATTAAACATTTTTTTTTTGTGGAATGTTATCACTTTAGCTCAGTCAGAGGAAAATTCAATGGGATTAAATGGCAGATGGCCCGGGTCTCCCCAAATTATTTGAGAATTTAAAAAAAGAAAAAAAAAACAAAAAAAAACACTACATTTAATTTTAACTGTGATAGCGCCTATTTAATTGGAGGTGCCATAAATAAAGTTCTGTACCTCAGGATGTAATATAGACCTTTCATCTGTAAGATTCCCTCCATGGGCCTCTTATCTAGAACATTTTGTTCTTTAAATTTTAAATTTCATAGAGAGAAATATCAAAGAAGAGTTTCGAATGAGACCAAATTCACTATAATTTTTGCATGATCAATCTTTTCAGAGATATAAGAAACTCGGACAGACATAAAATGTTGAGCCACTTGGTTATTGCTCTGCTTTGTGTCAATTGCCTCTTTTTGTGCCTTGAAGGCGATGTGAGGAATATATCAGAAGTACGTCACATTTACTTTACTCTATAAATGCCGTTCATGATATTATATAATTATTAATTATTATATATATATATATAAATAAATATATATATATAATATATATAAATATATATATATATAATATATA
>NW_022730388.1:129091-138334 GCF_011630105.1 Anneissia japonica | reverse complement strand
TGTATGTATTGCTGGGTGAAACAAACAACTTTTTATTTGTATATATCTTATTAGGCTATCGCGTGTCATGAGTGATATACATTCTTTACACATAAATACATTTTCATAAGTTTAACCAATATATTTAATATTTAAATATGATCATGGACGCAACTTTCCTTAATTTGAAAAATACGATGGCAACAGACAGCTTCGTTGTTTTCATAACAGATCGTATGCAGTGTTCTTACTGGTTGTCTGCACTACAGTCTCTTGGCAGCTTTTTCCTGGATGATGATTATATCAACCGATGTATACATGAAGATCAAACATCCATTTGCGGATCATATCAGGCGCTTCTCGTACAGTCGGTACATTGGTTGGATTGGACCCGCCATTGTCGTAGGGGTGACTGCTGGAATAACAAATGTTAACTACGCATCTGATGAGTAAATTTAATGTTTATTACTTCAGCATTTTACTTCAGTTCAGAACAGAGGTTCAATACATTTCAATAGCATTATCCCATTTTCCACCTTTTATTGTTCTACTAATGACCGTATTATCCTATTTTGTACATTCACCTGATGAAGACCACTTCATTTTCGAAAACTAGTGAATTAATATGTGTTAAAAGTCAGTGGTGACGTCAATACTTATATTTGAACTGATCCTATTTCCAACTAATAACTATATTAATATGTGCCTCTCATTTTTTGGGTATCATGTGCATAAAAGCTCAAAGCTGGGGTGATTTTACTACCGTACATCCGTGATGGAATATTTCGTTGCTAGGCCAATATATGAACGCACATAGCGAACCTAACAAATTTCGATACGGCGCTTGTAAACACGAATAAAGCCTAGACCAGGACCCGGATACACTAACGGTTAGCGAGCGCTATCGGTTGGCAATTTTAATCAAATCATCATCTTCTTGGCATCTTGATCTGGATTTCCTTGCATGAACGCACGGGTGAGCGCGTTGTTTGTAATCCGGATCATGCTAACCGTTAGATGACGTGTGTGAAGATAATATTATTATTAATAATAATAATAATAATAATAATAATAATAATAATAATAATAATAATAATAATAATATTAATAATAATAATAATAATAATAATAATAATAATAATAATAATAATAATAATAATAACAATCATAATTATAATAATAATTCATGCCTTTGTTACCTCACGTTTAGACTATTTAACAGTCTCTTGTATGGTCTTCCAAAATCTGAAATTAACAAGCTCCAACGCATACAGAAAACGACTGCAAGACTGGTTACAAAAACCAGACGCCATGAGCACATAACCCCAATTCTTCATTCACTCCACTGGCTGCCCGTTCATCAACGGATAATTTTCAAGATTCTTTTGATTACATATAAGTCCAGGCATAACAACGTACCACATTACATCACATGCTTAATACAAGATCACACCACCAAGCGAACAATACGTTCTAGCACTAACGGGCTTCTTCAACCCCTAAAACATTCACACAGTCATATGGCAATTGTGCCTTTTCATTTGCTTCTCCAACCAACTGGAATAACATCCCATTACACATCAAACATGCAACTTCCATCATTACATTTAAATCTCTTCTCAAAAGCCATGTATTTAACTGACTTATGTTATGGTTTATAGAATGGCCCCCAAACTGCTAAATACCGGGACGGTTTCCGTCGGGGGATAGTTTAACTAATTGTAGTTCAGAGTAATATACTGTATTTAAGAGTAGTTAAGCCTAGCTTAAGGTAATTAGGGACGTCCTGGGTACGACATATAAACTCCATTCGGTCGAAGCGTCGGCGACTAAACTGACAACCCTCTCAAATGTCTTAGTGGCTGCTGAGGGGAGGGTGTTTTGGTCACCCAACAGCAAGAAAAACCAATAGCTGAACAAAGGGCGGATGAGTTCCTCGGAGTCAACGGCCAACCATTAATTAGTTTAAGGAATAGGAGTAGTTTAGTCTCATTGTAATTATTGCTATTATGATTATTTTTATTTTATTTTATTGTTATTTGCTTTTTCTCAGTTGGCCTATATTATTTCTCTGTAAAGCGCATAGGGGCAATGTGCAATATGCGCTATATAAATACAACATTATTATTATTATTATTATTATTATTATTATTATTATTATTATTAACAATAATAATAATAATAATAATAATAATAATAATAATAATAGAAGATGGGTTTATATAGAGCAAATAAACGAGGTCTCTATGCGCTTGACAATATTGAAGTAAAGAAAACAAAGAAAAAAGCCGGAAAAAAAACCAAACAAAACAAAACAATAAACACCAAGCTAGCACCCGAACCGACGTATGTGGTTACACCATCACCGCCAACCGGAGATCTGTGTTTACCGGTTAGCATCGGTTATGTCTTGATCTTTTCTGGGATCAGGTGCTTCCTAACCTGGAACAGACAACACTAGCTAGCGAGGTGAAACAGAGAAATTGAAAAAAGAGGAAAAAATAGTTATAAAGAGGCAAATAGAAAAGTGGAAGTCACAACTGACTTATCTGTCTCTTATACACATCTAGATGTGTATAAGAGACAGATTCTTACTATTTCTAGGTGCTGGTTGAATACTGAGTCTGGTGCCATATGGACTTTCATTGTTCCCGTGTGCCTCACTAGTCTGGTAAAGTCCTTAATTATTATTATTATTTAAGAACACAGATGGATGAATGGATTAATTCGGTGTAAACACCAACGATAACCCATGTCTGAATAAGACTTATTTCCAGTAGGGCCCTTCTGGTGGTGATTGGGCAGTACACCGAGAGTCAATCCTCTACTCTTTCCCAGAAGTGTGTACTGCCTT
Organism: Anneissia japonica; assembly: GCF_011630105.1. Lineage (NCBI taxonomy): Eukaryota > Metazoa > Echinodermata > Crinoidea > Comatulida > Comatulidae > Anneissia > Anneissia japonica. The sequence continues at coordinate 135,501 of NW_022730388.1, read as the reverse complement.
CTTTAACGTGCACATGGCCCATAATGCACACGGGACCAATGGCTTAAACGCTCGAAGGACGGTGTGCTATTGTAACTTTCATTTCAGCCCTCCATCCCAACCTTACCTTTTATCTTACCTAATTACCTTGCCATACAAGAAGAGATAGCAGCGATGGGAACTGGACCGAGAGATTTCCACGGTTCAGCGCTCATTCAGTGGCTACTTTAGGTGAATGAGCTTACAGCTGCTCTCAAACTAAATTAGGCTGCCTTTAATCAACATATAATTTACGACAACTGGGTGGAAGGAGAAAGCGATAGAAGTGGTCTCAAAGCCACTATTTAGAGATCATTATTATGCTTGATGATGTTTGTCTCCTTAAGTAATCTTGTCAGTATCTTATGTTATACATGCTCCTCTTTGGAAACTACCAAACCAAACTGAAGACGAAATGCAAGCACTCAAAACAATTTAGAATGAACAATTTATTTCAGATTATACCAGATTTCCCTCGTACTGTTAGTGGTTTTGCAACAAAAAATTGTATTCGCCTAACTTTTGTTTTATACTAACAAACTAACTTTTACAGATTGTCTTCGTGCAGTTGGTGTTTATTGGCTACGTAGCTTTAATGAAATCCAAACTACCAAACCAAACTGAAGACGAAATGCAAGCACTCAAAAGAATGAGGTAGATAAAATAAAACAGTTAATTCAAAGTTATTAGCCAATCAAAACAAAAAAATAAAACATTTGAAAATAAGAAAATTACCATCAAAATTCAGAACGATGCTGGGACCAGTAAAATCAAAAGAAACTATTTTTATCCATAAGATAGATATTCTCATATTATTTGACCTCACATTAGCATAAAAGTAATTAACACGTTTATGTAATGCTCAAGATCTATAGGTAATGAATGAGGTTATATGTATGCTTTTTCGAATTAAAGGCCTCAACTCATTCCAGTGATATACACAAAGTGTATCATTATAGATATAATTTTGTGCAATAATTTAGTTCACTTGTCTGTCACATTTACTTATAACATTCGCAAAAAAATATTACTTTATTATAATGGTTCAAGCTAGTAGTCATTCTGAAAGAAAAGATTTTTTTCTCTTTCGTGGCATGACCATCACCTTTATTCAAAAATAATCAGCATTAAACAAACATCAGTACAATATTTCTACTTCAAATATTTTTTCCAAGTTAACCTTGTGTTCTCTTTATACCAAAATTTAAAAATATATAATGTATTAAAATATATATAAATATTTATTATATAAAATATATTTTGCTTTTTCCACTATTTATATAATTTTCATAAGAATACAATCATTTGTACGAATTAAGAAATAATACAAAAGAAGAAAAAAAAATGTAAAACAAGTATTCAAATAATAGAGAAAAGTATTTGATTTTTTTTTCTTTTACACATCAATACCAATAGTGCATTAATCAATATTAATTTATATATATATATATATATATATATATATATAAAGGTAAATTAATTTTATTATACAAAATATTTTAAGGCAGTTCATCAATGATCGGATCGGTACTCTTAATACTTCATGGCATATATATTATGATCCAAGATATGCAGTATGCTGTGAAATGATATTTTTGCAACGTAACATAGCAACTGTTTAAGGATGTACAGTATTGTACAGCAGCATAATCTAAACACGGACTAAAAACATTTTACATTAAAATCCTGTAAAAGTCATAAATATTAATGTATTCATAACACTAACTAAATGCATCTCCTGCCAAAGAAATTTTGGAGGAGTAATAATTATTCTATTATTGAAAGAAATCTTAAGCATTGGATGAATTTTCACATTCAATTTGTCTTTCACAATAAAAAAAATAATTATGCAAATTATTAACACACTGAAACATACTTATTTGTAGTAATATATATATAGATATATATTTTTAATTTGAATATATCAATAACAATAATTCATGAATTAACAAACCATACCAATCCATCAATCAGTTCATCAAACCACAGAAAGAAAAGATTATTTCTTACGAATATTAAAATGATATAAATAAATGCATCACATTGTAGCTAAAGAAAAGAATATCAAAACTATAATCTAACAGAAACACTCATTATACATTCTTTCATTTTTCGTTAGTAAGTAGTAGCCTATACTAGAAATTGCAAATTGCAAGTGAAGTGCTGCGAAGTACAACTGCATATAAATGTTCTTCGAACAAAATTATTTATGCGAGTCAAGTGAAAATAATGAATAATAAAAATATAACAAAAAATATGAGACACGACCCACTGTCTATATTAGAACACTTCTCATTGGGTGACAAAGTCGTAATTTTTCATTTTTGTCAAAAAGTGTCTATAGTGGTGAATTATGGTTTAGGTTTTTTAAAATAAAGTTTCAAAAATTTCTATGTATGTGGAAAATGTAGATGATTACCAAGGGTTACAATTTTTATTTTGAAGACTGCAAGATCTAGGAAGTCTACAATTATTTATGGGGCAAGTTTCCAAGGGCGGGTTTTCTGGGGGCGAGTTGACTGTCAAAGAGTTTTGCCAAGTGCGAGCCAGCGTGTTATTTGATCTCAAGGGCGAGACATCGTAAGTGTGAGCCAGCGAGCTATTACGTCACGACAATAGATACGAGACCAGTGTGACCACTGCTTGAGTATTTACCCAAGATCTTGGGTATTTTGACTTGGTCTTGGGTTCTTGGGTATTCCGTTCAAATCCTTGGGTATTTTATTTTTGCTAAGACAATTAAATATTTTTGTCATAGAGGAAGAATTAAGAAGTAACAAAGTATATTTCAGTCCATTCAAGCATAGAGCAAAGAAACAGTTTCTTTGCTCTATGATTCAAGTAAGCAAAACTCAACAAAGTGCACATAACATTGTTAATTGACCGTTAATTGCTATAAACATAGGTTCAAAATTGTTTATTTGTGATTTGCGTTGCCATTGATCTTACCTACAATTAATGCATTACATAATAAAACTTGATCACTGATCTACTGATAACACTGGCCGACTGAGGGCGTATTTTTCTATCCGTATTATCACCTCATGAATATTAATTTTAATAATTAACACAAACAATTACAATAAAAAATAGTTTATAAATTGAACTAAAAGTTAAACTATACATGCGAAAAACACGTTGTTTTCAAATTTTAATGCATTTTCAGGAATCTTGGGTAATTTTGGGCAATTTTTGCTGAATCTTGGGTAATTTCGACCCAGTTATTGGGTATATTAAAAATTGTGAGTGGTCACGCTGTACGAGACGTTAATGAGTTGTGCGAGGTATTGGCTGAGATTTGTGGCGTACAATTCAAAAAACAACTATAGCTGTAGGTCTAATCATAGAGAAAATTTTCTATTTTCTCTATGGTCTAATAATGAATTATTGTGATGTTAAATAGACAATGTTAGCTATCAAGGAGCGACGTTGTTTTTCATTGGGAGCTTCGTCCATTCAAGGCTAGGCCTATACCATCCTAGCTAGTCTAGGCCTAGAGTATGATTTTTTATTTGGTGAAATGATTTAGTATGGGGAGTTTTCAAGGCGGCGAATTTTCTAGGGGGCGAGTTTGTAGAGGTGAGTTAAATGCCAACGCACCACACAACGTAAGCGTGATCGAATTCGAGTCAACTCGGCACCAAGTCAACTTGGCCACTGTTTCGCGGCCCCCCCTAGTATAATACATTTTTAATTATTGTTTTAAAATGTAATAATTAGCAAGTTGACATAAAGTTTAACTGGGTTTTCGTAAATACTATAGGCCTCAAAATACTGTGCCGAGACTTGGGCCGAGTTGACATTTATACCGCCCATGTTTATAGTAAAAACGCTAAATAGTAATACTCAAGCGTCTAGATCTGACATAGAAACATAGTAAAAACGAGCGTTGGTACCGTGTCTACAACAAGCGTCGCCTAAATGTAATAGCACGCTGAAATAGGCTGGTAAATAAGTTTAACTGGGTTTGTAAATAATATTGGCCTCAAAATGTTGTGGCTGAGACATGGGCCGATTAAATGTAGAAATAGGAAACCTAGAAATATAGTAAAAACGCTGAAGTAATACTCGAGCGTCGCGACATGCGGACGTTGGTACGTGTAGGTTAGTCTATAAACGTCGCCTAAAGTAATTGATTTTACCCGGCAGAACGAAAGAAGGAAACTCCACTTTTCAGTCGTCTTAGGCCCTTGTTTTTTGACAAACAATGACCTTTCAGAGGTCAAATTGCTGACAATAATGAATTGGCTTCTTCTCAGCAACTAATCTACCAACACGACTAAACTATATCTTTTATTGTTATGGTAATGCACATTTCCGTTCTTGGGTCTTGTAGCTAAGGTCGGTCCCACAAAACGACAACTTGTGTGTTTGTGGGACAGGCCCGTAAACCTGGCACTGTTCTGACTGATCAGTTTAAAGCTTGAATGACACTCAATTGTTAAGGTTACTGTTTACAAGAATACTGAAGTATAGTAACCACGTTCAAGAAATGTATTTTATTTTGTTTAAACGGAAATGTGTTTCAGGGCATATTGCTCCTTGCACCAGCTGTTGGAATTTCGTGGATTTTTGGTGTCGTCATCATATTTTGTGACTGGAAGACTATGGAATACATTTATGTTATATTGAATTCCATGCAAGGATTTTTCGTTTGGCTTTCGCAGTGCGTCTTTAGCAATGAGGTGATTTGATGTTGCTTTAATGTATTGTAATCTATTATTTTGTTTAAACAGAAATGTGTTTCAGGGCATATTGCTTCTTGCACCAGCTGTTGGAATTTCGTGGATTTTTGGTGTCGTCATCATATTTTGTGACTGGAAGACTATGGAATACATTTATGTTATATTGAATTCCATGCAAGGATTTTTCGTTTGGCTTTCGCAGTGCGTCTTTAGCAATGAGGTGATTTGATGTTGCTTTAATGTATTGTAATCAATTGTCCTCAAAGCATTGTAGACAGTTTAGCTTAGCTGACCCAATTGTTAGACAAACATAATTTTAAGACAGTTTATCAGTATCCTAAACAATTTAGCTGACACTAAAAACATTTGTAGGCAGTTCAAAAAATAATAAAAGTATTGTAGACAGTGTATATGAAAAACAATATTTCCTCATATATATATTGGGTATAGCTAAACTGATAACACTTATTGTATTATAATTGTATTTTAGGTGCGACAAGCATTTAGAAAGAAGTTTGGTAATCGGATATCGCAGGAGAGTAACACAACTACTGTAATCAGTGTTACCTACAGCACCGGGCGTTATTGAAGGCATGTAAACACAGGGCATTCTGAGTGCCAGATTAGTCGATAGGTTAAAACACATTGGTTACCAATGGCGTACCTAAAAGTCTTGAAATGGCTGAGGCTATCGGCACCGCCGCAGTGCGAAAAAAAAGCTGCTGTTTTCTATCGGCACTGCCGCAGTGCCAAAAAGCTGCTGTTTTTCTTTCGGCACTGCCGCAGTGCCAAAAAGCTGCTATTTTCTATTGGCACTGCCACAGTGCGAAAAAAGCTGTTATTTTCTGTCGGCATTATTGCCGCAGTGCGAAAAAAGCTCCGATTTTCTATCAACTGCCGCAGTGCCAAAACACTGCAGTTTTCTATCGGCACTGCCACTCGAAAGCTGCAGTTTAATTAATCAAATGGGTGTTTTTACCGATAGATTATGGTATCAGTAATTGGTTAGGTCTAGCCTAGCCTATATTATTGTTAACATTGTAATATATATGTTTTACAATTAATTATAATTATTTCTAATTATTGAATATATACATAGGCCTATGTCTAGGCCCATACATAAAACAAACCAGAGCCTTGCAGGCGTCAACGTTCCTATGCATGATACATGACTTAAAAAGTATATAGGGTGTATATATATATACGTACATATATATATACACATATATATACGTATACACGTATATATATATATACGTATACACGTATATATATATATATTTATATAATATATATAACTACAATTTCTTAATATATTTTAATTAATAAATACAAGAATCCTGCAACGCATTTTTCAGGTGAGAAATTGGCATAAAAAAGTACCGTAGTAATTTTTCAATCGCGATCTTCGTACTTGTCGGTTCATGGAAATAGCGACGATAAACATATAATAATTAGTTTATAGTTTTTATTATAGATAAAATGATAATTATATATATATATATATGTATAAATATATATATATATGTATAATTATTATTATATACATATATTATTCTTACATTTTTATTATATATATATATATAAATAAATATAAATATATATAAACATATATATATATAAATATATATATATACATATATACATATATATATATATATATACATATATATATATATACATATATACATATACACATATACATAC
>NW_022730388.1:117814-128923 GCF_011630105.1 Anneissia japonica | reverse complement strand
ATATAAATCAAGGTAGCCGTTAACACTGTTAAATCATATATAATCAAAATTTATGTTATATATATATATATATATATATATATATATATATGCCTATATAATGACTGAATAAAAAGGCATACTAAACAATAATAGGCAATCAATAAAATACAGATGTGATAGAAAATATATGTCAATGGGTCTATACGTATTTGAATCTGTTCAACCATGAAGCCTCCGTGGCCTAATGGTTATGACGCTCGCCTTGACAGCGAGAGGTCGCAGGTTCGAGTCCCGCCAGAGACTTATTATTACACAATTTTTCTTTATTCATTTATTTACAGGACTGCCATCTTTGAGAGCTATGCTACACGATGTATTATTATGTCCTTTATTCTAACACTGTATTTTCTTTCTTTGATGATTATTATATAATTTAACAGTGTTAACGGCTACCTTGATTTATATCATATGCAACTATTTGTTTCTAGTCGTAATTATTGTGTTTACCTTTCTTTGATGATTATTATATATATAATATGACCTCACTAAAACTAAAAGTGATGCTTTAAATTTAACACCTACCTGCCATCATCCTGGAATTTTTTATACCATTCCTAAACTTCATAAATTACCTGCACTTATTAAATCTAAACTTGATAATCCTGAACTCCCTCAGGATAAATCCGCTATGTTTGACTTCGTTAAGAATTTAAACATCTTCCCCCCGGGTAGACCCATAGTCTCTTCGATAGGTACACTGAGCATTTATCGGGCTATGTAGACCATTTAATTAAGCCCTTCATACCATCCATCCCCAGAAGACAGCACACATTTCTTGAGCATCCTCAATGACTTTCCCCCGTTACCTTAAACAATCCCATCCTTGTTACCATGGATGTATCTTCTTTATACTCTAACATTCCTCAATCCGACGGCCTAGAGGCCATAAAATCATTTCTCACCGCACAATCACTAACATTAGATAAAGTCAATGACATTGTAGCCGTCACTAACTTCATTCTAACACACAACAATTTCACTTTTAATAGTTCTCATTATCTTCAAACAAAAGGCACAGCAATGCGTACAAAAATGACCCCTAACTATGCTAATATATTCATGGCAGAACTTGAAAAAACCCTTATCTTGTCATTCCACCTCAAACCGCTATGCTACCACCGGTACACTTAAACACTTTGAGGTCCATACTAATGCCTTCCACCCTCACATAAAATTTACACTAGAACACTCGCATACATCCCTACATATTCTAGACGTTTCTGTATCTCTTAATAATAACCAAATCACCACGTCCCTTTACACCAAACCTACTGATAGTCACGCCTTTCTTAATTTCGGCAGCAATCACCCACTTAACCTTAAAACATCCATAGTCTATAGCCAATGCCTCCGCCTGAAACGTTTATGTTCCAACACTGTAGACTATGAACACCATGTTTGTAATTTATCAAGTTTTTTTCTGAAGACTGGTTATCCCATCGATGTCATTAAGTCCCAAAATCACAAAGCTTCATTACCCTCCCGTTCAGACTTACTTATTTACAAACCAAAAACTCCATCTGAACGCATTCCCCTCACTTTTGAATTTCATCCTTCCACTAAGACCGTCACTAACACCATTAAAAACGACTTTGCTCATCTTAAACTCGACAATTCCATACAACACTTGTTCGACACCCCACCTCTTCTCGCTCACCGTCAACTCCCCAACTTGAAAACCATACTAACATCTTCACGCACCACCACTACACCCTCACATTGTAACATTACATGAAATGTAACAAGCCCCGTTGTCAAATTCGCAAGCATATTGTAACAGATAGCTCTGTTTCACTCCCGATCACCAATCACAAAATTCACCCTCCTCCTCTCTCATGCAACTCATCTAACGTTATCTACGTTATAACATGCAAGGTTTGTGATCACATTCCTACATAGGAAAAAAACGGTGCCACTTTTAGAAGTAGGTTTAACAACCACAAATCGTCAATCCGCACAAGTAAAAACTTTCCCATTGTCACTCATTTTAATTCTCCCAATCACAGCATCAATGATATTAAATGTACCCTCATAGCTAGCAACTTTACATCATTGAAAGATCGCCGTGTTACCGAGCTTAAACTCATTCTAAAGCACAAAACCCACATTATAGGTCTTAAATGAAGACATTGATTTTCTTAGTGACTACAACTTCTGTTTACATAAAACCAGTTCTTCATGAAGCACGATAAGGCAGCTGAGCCATAGCCAGATCTACACGCAAGCTTGTTCTTATCTCTATTTTGGTTTCGGTTGGAAGACTGATATTTTTGTGTGCTGCATATTAACTAGATGGATCTGTGAAGCTGGCTTGCCCGAGCGAAAAGAATGTTTTTGACTTTTAGACCGCACTTGAGGAGTAGGGTCTAGAAGACCTGTCTCTTATACACATCTAGATGTGTATAAGAGACAGCTTATCGATTCGCCTCTGTGCAAAAGATGCAAAATTGAAGACGACTACAAACATATGTTTATTTCATGTAAAGGGATCACTTTTTTTTGGAATCAATTTAAATTTTTCTTGCATAAACTGGACCTCCCAAATGTTGTTATTACTTTACTTTCACTTATTGTAGTTGACCATTTAAAAGGTCAAGATTACTTTTTAATTAATTATATGTTAGTTGTTGCCTCATTCACAATTTTTAGATTTAGAATGAAGTATTATGATTGTTCATCAAAACCAGATTTATTCAATACCTTTTTAAACGAATTAGAATGGCGTATAACTGGATTTACTTAATTTCTGTTTTTTTTCTTCTTGAATAGATTTTTAAGTTATAATAAAAATGAAATGAAGGTTAAAAGGAAAAAAGAGAAAAAGGGGAGAAAAAGGGAGAAAAACTGAAAATGTTTCGCTTGGTTGGCATGATATTAAATGTACCCTCATAGCTAGCAACTTTACATCATTGAAAGATCGCCGTGTTACCGAGCTTAAACTCATTCTAAAGCACAAAACCCACATTATAGGTCTTAAATGAAGACATTGATTTTCTTAGTGACTACAACTTTCCATACACTTAAATTGCATCAGCTCTTTCCATTCGTCATTATATAGGCCTATATAATTATATATACTATATATCCTGCTCCTGTATGCCTTCTATTGTTCTTTTATACCATTTATTATATTATCTGCCATATGTTGTACAGTACATTCGTCATTATATATATTTTTTGCTATTCGACTTTCAGATATTTTAAACACTTTATTCATAATTCTATTTAAGCTTATCCATGTTGTAGCCTATAATTGCTATCAATATTTTAATTTTGTTTTGGTTTGTTTATCAAACCCTGATCACTATTCACCGCTTTGATCACAGCTTCTACTAGTGTAATTAAGTGGAAGTTACATAAACTATGTGATAATTGGCCCTTAACTCTAAGCCTATCACAATAATATAGTTTATTTGTATAATAGATCTCTTGTATCAGCCACATTTTGTCATTTAGTTTTGTAAGCTGAAGAAGACCAGGACTGGTCGAAAATTTCTTTTGAAATAAACAAGTGTTTTATAGTCCACATGACTGCTTCAATTCCTTGTTTCAACGCCTTTTATATATATATATACATATATATATATATATATATATACGTATATAATTTGCATTATTAATGTGACTATAAACTAATTAGTATTATATGTTTATCGTCGCTATTTTAATGAACCGAAAAAAATACCAAGATTGCGATTGAAAAAATTACTTCTGATGCCAATTTCTAACCTGAAAAAGTCGTTTTTTTGTATTATATTAACTAAAATATATTAATTCATTGTAGTTATAGGTCACAATTTTTATATCGATCTTGTACTGGCCCGACAATAAAAGACAATATTGAAATCCAGTCGTACAGTATAACCGTGTTCATTCATTCGTTTGAACATTTATTGTAGTAACTGCAAAACAACAAGCAATAGATGCTAATAAGACATAACCCAAAAATTACTACAAGATGTATAAAATACAGTGCTAAAAATATCAAGGATATGTGCATGTACCCTATCTTTCTGACATAAAATGTGCTGTCCTCTCAAGACGTACCGGTATCCAAGATCACTGGCTATCCAGCTGCAAAGTCAAAGATAGTACAGAAATTATCTCTAAAATATAATCACATAGCTGGGTAATGCAACAATTTCCAAGAGAAATTCACCTGAAGAAGTGCACTGTGTGCACGAAAGCTTGTGTACTGTCATAAATAAACTAGTCATAAAAGTACTGAATATCCTGAGTTTTAATTTCCAAGAGGATATTCAAAATAGCCATTACCCTTTATGAACATTATCAAAACAAGCCTAGGTTCCATTTTTTTTGCCTACCAGTCTCATTACGTTTTGAGTGAAATAAAATTATGAATTATGAATTATACCAATGTCATTTGTCAATAAAAACAACGATTCGATTAATTAACAGCAGCTTTTCGCACTGTCGGCAGTGCCGATAGAAAACAGCAACTTTTTCGCATTGCGGCAGTGCCGATAAAAAGCCACAACCGATGTGCCAACCGCTTCTACAAGAGTTATTGGTGACGCGTGACGTAACTTCTTTACATGGTCAAACCAAAATATTTTAGCCTATAATACATTCTGTACTGCATGTAAATTAAAATGTACTAATTACACCTTGGTATTATATTTTAATAATGTGTGTTTTGGAACGAGCAAATTGCAATACTTTACATACTTTCAAGTGTACAAAATGTGAAGATAAGCTATACATGAGTTTGCGGATATCATTTAACTGACAAGATGTGCCTGAAAACCATTGCTGGTCAGATGGTTGTAATGGTTGAAATTTAATAACTCACCGTTTTTATTCGGATGAGATGTTAAATCATTTGCATGTGTAGATAGCCTATGTTCACTTTAAAGAACGCGCAGTATACTGTTCGGAAAATAATGCTGGATTGTCATTTTTGTCATCCCCTCCAGAAGGACAGCATTGGAAATGAAGTACAGCATAGAAATGGTGTGTTCCAGGCCTAATCTACATGGTATATAGGCATAACACTTAAGAAATCCCATCAAATAGAAAATAAAGAAACCAAATAAAGCGTAAATACCCGTTGAAGTTAACAAAATGATTGAACGATATTATAAGTTATGTTTCCAATTTTGCCTTTTGCCTATGCCCGCAGATGAATACATATTAATTATATGTCTGCAATCTTAATTATATGACTGCACAATTTTTAAGTAGTTTTCAGATGTTTTTATTGTCAACTTTTTGCTTGGTTAACATTTTCTGATGGTGGTAGTGTAAGCAGGGAACAATTAAAGTTAATACTTACGTCAGCTGTCACTTCAGTTTTTCTGGAATAAGTGTTTTAATGAGGAAACGTCACATGTAATTTACATACAAGCGAACATAGATTTATATATTTTAAATGTTGCTCTTACATATTGTATAGAAAATCCGAACTTAAAATATATTTATAATCAATAAACCTACATAATATTTCTTTGTTTGTTAATTTCATTCGTTTTTGTGTTGCCTGATATTGCTGTTATTTTTTTTACTTATCTATTTACTTACATTACAACTACACCTTATTTGGACTATAGGCCTAATCTTATAATTATGTTCATTTTATATTACAACATGTGTTAAGTTGATTACATTTATTTATATTTTAGCAATTATTTATTTACATTTTTAGTTGGAGTATCTATATACCGGTATTGTAAATTTCATTTACAATATCGTCCAGATTTTTTTAGATTTTTCTTATGTAACTCGGAAATGTATGGACCCTCAAAAGTCTTTAATGCAAATTCTATTATTCATTTTAAAACTAAACTAAAATATTACCTGTTTCAAACAGCATTTAAACTATAACTAATTTTATAACATTTAAACTATTTTTTGATATATTGATCTTAAGTCTTTATTATTTCTAATTATTTTGTTTATAATTTAATCGAATAATATGATAAATCAAATGATACATTCATTGTTTTAATTAATTCTATATTAAACAAATATATAATATTGTCGTAAAATTGTTTGGTTTATGGATGATCTAATGTAAAATATCAGATTAAAGTAGTGCACTCTTTATTCGACATTATAGCAAAGACGATTAACAGAAGTCTTTGATTTTAGTCTGTAATTTGTGTATAATTAGGCCTTTTGAATATAAAATTGTAGTTACTATGTACAGTATTGACGAATGATTGAAGTACTTTGACCGACTTTAGTTTTACAATAGTTAGTTAAACAGTTCCGTATTTAATTTAAGATATGTAGAGCGTATTAAGATAACACAAATAATTTTTGATTTGGAATTGTCTGGTTTATAGGTGATTTATGGTCTTAAATCTAAAAAAAAAGAAAGAAAGAAGATTATAGATTAATATTAGTGTATTTACTCTTTATTCACATTTTTTTACTTGTGTAATTTGTTCAAGAATATTTAAGTATTGGATGTAAAATTGTTGTTATTGACCAATTATTGGTTATTGTACTTTGGCCGATTTCTATTTCACTTTAGTTTGGTAAGTTGTATATATTACGGTATGTAGTGTGTACAGTGCATTTACATGTCACTTGATATGTTTTCGTTTTATTATGAAATGTTATAATAAAATATTATATTGTATTATTGTGTTTGTTTTATTGCATAGATGTATTCCTAATATCATTATTGTTAATGTTTCTATTACTTTATACAGGTTTTATTTACTGTGCAATTTATTCCTTAATTTGTTTGTTTAGTATTTTTTTAATATATAAATTTTAAATATATATATTTAATGGTTTAATTCCTATTGGTCAATAAATATTTTCTCTGTATTGTCGTTTTGGAGTAGTTCTCTTCTGAGTATAGCTTTTGAATCAATGTAACCATGTATTTATTTATTTTATTACACAATCATTTTATTTATTTATTTATTTATAGGACCACATTCGTCGAGAGCTATGCTATACAATGTACCATATGTCCTTTATTCGAATACTGTAATTTATATATAATTTAATAGTGTTAAAGGCTATCTTGATTTATATTATATGTTACTATTTTATTTACAGCCGTACGTCCATTAAATGAAGTGTACCTTGCAGTTATTTGAATCTGTTCAACCATGAAGCCTCTGTGGTCTTATGGTTATGACACTCGCCTTGACAACGAGTGGTCGCTGGCTCGAATCCCGTGGAAGGCATTTTACTACACAATGTATTTATTTATTTATTTATAGTGCAACATTCATTGGGAGCTATGGTGCACAATCTTTATTCGAACACTGCATTTACCTTTCTTTGGTGATTAATATATAATTTAACAATGTTAACGGCTATCTTGATTTATATTATATGTTATTATTTATTTACAGCTTTACGCCGATTGTCTAATGGGCGTAAAGTTGTAAATAAATAGTAACATATTTATTTACAACTTTACGCCCATTGTCTAGGATGCGTATGAAAACAAAGATGGCGTATCGATATATCGGTCATTTCTCGGAGAATTAACTTTACAAAGGATTATTAATTTCTCGAATTCTACAAATTGTTCAAGGTTAGTATTTTGTGACTGGTTTATTGACTACCTAAGGATTCCAAAACCTTCATTCATGGATTTTGTGAAAATGGTTTCATATCCATTTTAAGGAATGGATCCCAGAAAGAGACGAACCAATAAGATAGCTTCAAAGGGTTAATCGGTATTTAATACCACGCTGTCGAAACTAAAAGGTTTGCCAAGTCAAGTTGGGATGAGTCAACAGAGAGCTATCTGCATGATATTAATGAAAGGATATTTAGATCAGTTTCATAATGATAGAAGAACGGTGTTAGGCTTACTGTCAGCTGAGGATAGGCGAAATATTTTAACATGGCATTCAATGCAAAATTACTCATTTCTTTACAATCTGATTTTATGAGGGGTCATGATTCATTTGAAGTTAATAATAGGCACAGAGACATACTTTACTTTCCATTATGCTAGAGCCCGTACTGATGCGTTTCAATATTCTGGGGTAGTAAGATTTCCGATAGCTTTTTCCGAACTTGATGTTACGATAAGAAATCATTTTACTGAGGAGCCATTTTTAGGTTTAAACAGAGTTGAAAGTAACATTTTACTGATGATTAATATTTCCTATTCTATTTGACTACTGTATGCTACATGAAATTAATTTCATCTTATTTTCTTATGATGCTGTCTCTTATACACATCTAGATGTGTATAAGAGACAGATATTCTGATGTGCAATACAATTGTTTGAATAGGGCATGACTGTTAATTGTTTTAATGAGTTTTGTATAGGCCTTTAATAATAATTTAATTTTACTTTTCTAACAGTGGCATATAACACTAGGCCTACTACTGATGCGTGCAAGTTATTAACACAATATAATATTATATATAGGCTGTAGGCCTACATTAAATAATTTGTCCATTATTTCGTAATCTGAGTCCACAGGTAAGATCTCACGTGATGCGGAATGGTTTCGCTCCTTTGCATACTAAGAAAAAAGTAGGCGGGACCAAAGATCTCCACAAAAAACAGAACAATAATAGATTGTTAGGAATTTTAAGTAAGTACAATAAGTACTGTACCACAAAACACTGTGAAGGGCAGGCAGAGGGCCTCATTGCGTGTTTACCTTGCGTTCAACAGCAGGAGGTTTATACAATATTCCTCAAGAAAGCAGGTTTTTGGTCGATAGAGACATTTCATAAAGCATTTTGTTCTGTCGTGTGTCTATGCAAGGAAAATACCACTTTTGGTTTGTGGTTGGCGTTTAAACGGTACTAGTATATCTTTATGATTATTTATAGTGTTGACAAACTAATTAGGTAGCATAGTTTTCAGTGAGATTCTGCCTCGGCACCACCCAGTGGCGTAAAAGAGCACGGGGTCCCAGAGCTATATAATTAAGGACCCGTTCAACAGAGCCTAAAAATTATAAACTAAAAATCACACACCCTAATTCATTAAAAATTATTTTTTTTTTGAAATGGAAACAAGACAAGAGAGGGAATTAGGTTCGGCGGCACGACTCCCCGACATTTTTTTTTAATTCCTTCAATTCACTGTGTTTCGCCAATAGCCTTTGTACTCACATAGTGGCGTAACGACGGGTCAAGAGGCCCGGGAGTGAGGAAGTGTGGGGACCATGTATGTTTAATAGAAGTAATCGAGCCTCACTAAAGTGGCCAATTGACCCCTTTACAGTAAAATATCAACAAGCATTATGCTGTTAATATTTTTAAAATTATATTTTAATCAGCGTTAGGCACTAGGGCCAGTGACATTGAACGTAATCACTCTTCAAAGTGGCAATCCCGTCAAAACAAGGCAAGCATAAACGAAAGATTACATAAGACCAAGTCTCATTATGAGGCTTATGGAGTGGAATTATTTTGGTCGTGAGAAAAAAACTATGTTACCCTGGAATTGAACCCATGACCATGGGATTGGAAAGCAAGGCATCTTTACCACCAAGCTATTCAGCTTCACGTCAATATATTACAGCACACCCTCTAATTTCAGACCCCTCTAATTCCGAGACCCCTGTAATTCGATACAAATATTTCAACAATAAAAACAAATAACAATCGTCCACAAAGATAACACTCTAGTGGACAGCGAACCTGGAGACTAACCCAAATTTTCAGGTTCCAAAGGGACATGGTCTTGAATTGATGGGCGGACTGTACTCTTATGATGATTCAATATGTGAATTCTGGTAGCCCTTTTCTTATATTTTGGAATATTTAAATTTCAGTTGTAGTGTAGCGCTTGACTGTTGAACACCCTTTTTTGGGTCTGGAATTGTATCTAAGTGTTTCAAAGTAGTCCACATAAAATATTCGTTAAGACCAAAATTACATTGTTTTAATTGCTATTCTTGGGTGTTTTCTATGCTGGAGAGTCATGCCAAGGCGCTATTAGTGTTAGATGAGTACTGTGTTAGTAAATGCACGCAGTGGTGTATCTGGAGAGGTGCGGGGTGGGGGACGCGCGTCTCCAAATAATACTCGCCTTCTCACCCACTCCCATTAAAAGTGTTCAAAACAAATAATTCACACTCAAGTAATTAAAAACCAACTCAGATGACATTATTTTGCGAGCTAGCAATAATTGTGCCACTCTCTAAAAAAAAACAGATAATGAAAATTTAATTGTTTATGCTGTCATAGCTTTGGTGTTAACAACACGGTCAAACACAGAAGTCGTTTTTATATCTAATGTAGTTGTGTTTAATAAGTTTAACAATGACCAAATTAAACTATCAGACAGGAACCATGCCTCGAGTAGCTTACTGGGTACAAAATACATTTTTTCTGCTTCACTGCAGTCAGGATGATTTGTTTAACTTCCACAACAACAAACCTTATCTTTTATCATTTAAATTTTAAATTCAGTGTCATTTTCTTCATGTTCAAGTGTTTACGTAGGCTTCACGCTACGGTGTGATGCACAACAAAAATACTTTCTTGAAAACCTATTTCTAAATCAATTGAAATATCGGCAGGCACGTACAGTGCGGTACATTCAAGTTGTTGAACCATTTGTTTAAAAACGCCCCTGGCAAAAACATCCACTGCATACCTGTGCTCGTAATATTTCGTTCATATACCTAACACAGACCCATAAATTTAGTACAAAAAAAAAAAAACAAAAAAAAACTGCCGTATGTATAAACAAAATATATTTCCTATAAAAAAAAAAAATCAAAAAAAGCCGCAACTTCTGTAGCTTATTCAATTTGTGTAGCTACTTCCAAATTTATAATATGTATAAATTTTGTTATCGTATTTAAGTTAGCTGTTTCAATAAATAAATCTGTAACTGTATTTTCCTATAGATCAATAAATATAGCTCTGCTAATTTATTGTTAAGGATATGCCTAATGTTTTATTGCAATATGTAACTTCCACAACAACAAACCTTATCTTTTATCATTTAAATTTTAAATTCAGTGTCATTTTCTTCATGTTCAAATGTTTACGTAGGCTTCACGCTACGGTGTGATGCACAACAAAAATACTTTCTTGAAAACCTATTTCTAAATCAATTGGAATATCGGCAGGCACGTACAGTACGGTAC
>NW_022730388.1:113399-117029 GCF_011630105.1 Anneissia japonica | reverse complement strand
CTACTGATGCGTGCAAGTTATTAACACAATATAATATTATATATAGGCTGTAGGCCTACATTAAATAATTTGTCCATTATTTCTTAATCTAAGTCCCCAGGTAAGATCTCACGTGATGCGGAATGGTTTCGCTCCTTTGCATACTAAGAAAAAAGTAGGCGGGGCCAAAGATCTCCACAAAAAACAGAACAATAATAGATTGTTAGGAATTTTAAGTAAGTACAATAAGTACTGTACCACAAAACACTGTGAAGGGCAGGCAGAGGGCCTCATTGCGTGTTTACCTTGCGTTCAACAGCAGGAGGTTTATACAATATTCCTCAAGAAAGCAGGTTTTTGGTCGATAGAGACATTTCATAAAGAATTTTGTTCTGTCGTGTGTCTGTGCAAGGAAAATACCACTTTTGGTTTGTGGTTGGCGTTTAAACGGTACCAGTATATCTTTATGATTATTTATAGTGTTGACAAACTAATTAGGTAGCATAGTTTTCAGTGAGATTCTGCCTCAGCACCACCCAGTGGCGTAAAAGAGCACGGGGTCCCAGAGCTATATAATTAAGGACCCGTTCAACAGAGCCTAAAAATTATAAACTAAAAATCACACACCCTAATTCATTAAAAAAATTTTTTTTTTAAATGGAAACAAGACAAGAGAGGGAATTCGGTTCGGCGGCACGACTCCCCGACATTTTTTTTATTCCTTCAATTCACTGTGTTTCGCCAATAGCCTTTGTACTCACATAGTGGCGTAACGACGGGTCAAGAGGCCCGGGAGTGAGGAAGTGTGGGGACCATGTATGTTTAATAGAAGTAAAGTGGCCAATTGACCCCTTTACAGTAAAATATCAACAAGCATTATGCTGTTAATAATTTTTTTAATTATATTTTAATCAGCGTTAGGCACTAGGGCCAGTGACATTGAACGTAATCACTCTTCAAAGTGGCAATCCCGTCAAAACAAGGCAAAGCATAAACGCAAGATTACATAAGACCAAGTCTCATTATGAGGCTTATGGAGTGGAATTATTTTGGTCGTGAGAAAAAAACTATGTTACCCTGGAATTGAACCCATGACCATGAGTTTGGAAAGCAAGGCATCTTTACCACCAAGCTATTCAGCTTCACGTCAATATATTGCAGCACACCCTCTAATTTCAGACCCCTCTAATTCCGAGACCCCTGTAATTCGATACAAATATTTCAACAATAAAAACAAATAACAATCGTCCTCAAAGCTACCACTCTAGTGGACAGCGAACCTGGAGACTAACCCAAATTTTCAGGTTCCAAAGGGACATGGTCTTGAATTAATGGGCGGACTGTACTCTTATGATGATTCAATATGTGAATTCTGGTAGCCCTTTACTTATATTTTGGAATATTTAAATTTCAGTTGTAGTGTAGCGCTTGACTGCTGAACACCTTTTTTTGGGTCTGGAATTGTATCTAAGTGTTTCAAAGTAGTCCACATAAAATATTCGTTAAGACCAAAATTACATTGTTTTAATTGCTATTCTTGGGTGTTAGATGAGTACTGTGTTAGTAAATGCACGCAGTGGTGTATCTGGAGAGGTGCGGGGTGGGGGACGGCGTCTCCAAATAATACTCGCCTTCTCTCCCACTCCCATTAAAAGTGTTCAAAACAAATAATTCACACTCAAGTAATTAAAAACCAACTCAGATGACATTATTTTGCGAGCTAGCAATAATTGTGCCACTCTCTAAAAAAAAAAAAAAAAAAAAAAAAAAAACAGATAATGAAAATTTAATTGTTTATACTGTCATAACTTTGGTGTTAACAACACGGTCAAACACAGAAGTCGTTTTTATATCTAATGTAGTTGTGTTTAATAAGTTTAACAATGACCAAAATATACTATCAGACAGGAACCATGCCTCGAGTAGCTTACTGGGTACAAAATACATTTTTTCTGCTTCACTGCAGTCAGGATGATTTGTTTAACTTCCACAACAACAAACCTTATCTTTTATCATTTAAATTTTAAATTCAGTGTCATTTTCTTCATGTTCAAGTGTTTACGTAGGCTTCACGCTACGGTGTGATGCACAACAAAAATACTTTCTTGAAAACCTATTTCTAAATCAATTGAAATATCGGCAGGCACGTACAGTACGGTACATTCAAGTTGTTGAACCATTTGTTTAAAAACGCCCCTGGCAAAAACATCCACTGCATACCTGTGCTCGTAATATTTCGTTCATATACCAACACAGACCCATAAATTTAGTACAAAAAAAAAACAAAAAAAAAAAACTGCCGTATGTATAATAAACAAAATATATTTCCTATAAAAAAAAATCAAAAAAAGCCGCAACTTCTGTAGCTTATTCAATTTGTGTATACAACTACTTCCAAATTTATAATATGTATAAATTTTGTTATCGTATTTAAGTTAGCTGTTTCAATAAATAAATCTGTAACTGTATTTTCCTATAGATCATTAAATATAGCTCTGCTAATTTATTGTTAAGGATATGCCTAATGTTTTATTGCAATATGCATAATACTGTATATGAATTAAAGATTAGGGTGGGTCATCTAAGATTCTTCCTGCGGCTGGGCCTCACTTTGTCTGGATTTTAGGTAGGCCTAATCATATTGTAGATTATTTAAGCTGTCACCCAGACTCAAGGCTCGACCCGTTGATAACCTTCAGGGACTTCATCATCAGCTATTTTCGGTCCACTGCTGGACAAATGTTTCAGGATGTCGACGCCAAATCAATCTTTTTCTCTTGCTGTGTTGCACCATTTCACTCTTCCCCAATAAATACCAATCTCATCTCTTAATCTTTTACGTTGTTTTCTCTTGTTTGTTTTGCCATCCATGTTACTGTTTGTATTTGTTTGTACACCTGCTGACTACAATTTCAACAACCAGAAAGAAAACCACTGAGCCAAACCACATTTTTACCATTATTGTTATTAATATTAATAATAATAATATTAATTTTAATAATATTTTATTTATTTTTATTCATATTCCCCTCCCCCATAGCTTGGCTAGGCTTTTCTACTACTGCCACCAGTATGTGGCTATTTTTAATGGGTCGATAAAACATGGGTACCGTACAATATCTCGATAATAGTTAACTTAACACTAACCCTCTTCAGCGTAAGGCACCATATTTTTCGACATTAGTGGAATACCCTGACTCTACTACTTGGCTAGTAGTAGGCCCTAGGTTGTGTCGTCAGTTTCGGTGGTTATTTTTTATAGGATTGTTAATGCTTAGGTCTAAGTACGTAGGTAGGATGAGAAAGCCAATATAATTTTTTGTGATAATTTAATTACAATTCTCTCTGACGAACACCGATGAACTGGCTGTAAAGACCCGCTTTCTTGAGTTCTCATTATTTTCTATCCATAACATATAGTTTTCTCATTTTTATTTCATTCCTTCTTCGCAGCCGCTGTTTGGTTCCTAAGACGATTTTTTGGTAATCATACCCTCTTCGCAGCCGCTATTTGGTTCTAAACTGGGTTCCAGTCCCTAAACTTTGTCTTAATCAGTAAAAAAGCTGGGAAAATCGATTTTGGCACCAATAGCGTTCCATATTACCTATTTGCTTGGCGTTTCATAGTATACTTTTTCTTGGATTAGGGAC
>NW_022730388.1:109187-112040 GCF_011630105.1 Anneissia japonica | reverse complement strand
AGTACAACTGCATAAAATGTTCTTCGAACAAAATTATTTATGCGAGTCAAGTGAAAATAATGAATAATAAAAATATAACAAATAATATGAGCACGACCCATTGTCTATATTAGAACGGCGTTGGTACCATTTACAATAGCATTTTGCTGCAGTGACATCTCTCTGCTGGCGACTCGTTGCTGCTGGCGATGACTTGCTGCTGGCCAATCGATCTGCGCGCTGTCTCTTATACACATCTAGATGTGTATAAGAGACAGCTGACACATATCAGATTAGAGTCTTTTATTTGTATTTTTGGAATTCAACTGGATCAGGAAAACCAACTGGTATTTAGAGTCGTCTAAGTGTGAGACATAAATTTAGCAATAAAGACAATTGTTTGGTTTTTTGGACACACTTAAACAAGACATAGTGTTTTCAAAATATTTGTCTTTAATAACCTGTACCGGTATGTCTCTACAATGTCAACGTTTGCTTATATATTTAACTTTTGGGTCATAGTGGAACTGAGCAATTATAGCCTGACAATTGCCTGCTGCTGTCAGTGAACAAAGAAAATTCGTCAATATTTAAATTTCCTTAATATTGCACTCAGTACATCATAGCTGCATAGCAGAGTAGTTATACCTGTTCGTAATATTATATTTGCTCCATCATTCACTGAAAAAAATACAGTAGCTAATATATCAGTGAAGTACAGAATGAAATGGATGCAATTTAAATGTATGATCAGGCCCGTAGCCAGGTCATTTCAAGGGGGGTTCTCTGGGCGTGGGGTCCAGGGGCCTGCCTAAGGGCCCCGGTGGAAGCCAGAGCAGTTGTTGTGTTTAATGGGTCTATGTAATGTTATAAAAGCAGTTATGTTTTGAAAAAGATCTATGTAATAAAAGGTGGTTATATAATAAAATTGGAAAATATTTTCTGAGAATTAGCATGTTTATATCACACCGAAAGACAAAAAAAAACCCTCATCGCATAATCAATATCAATATACTCAACACATTTATTATTATAAAACAAAACAAGCTATTATATAGGCCTATAAAGTAATTTACAAAGAATTATGTACTGTGCTTCTTTATAATATATAAAACATTTAAGAAGTGTTGTCTTGTTTTAACTTAAATAATGAATATTCCAGTAGACCTATATAAACAAATAGAGCTGCCTGTTACAAAATAAAGTAGGAGCTGAACTTCTTCTTGACTCTCCCTCACCTTGTACACTGAAAATAATAGTACTATTTTTACTACATGGCTAAAAAAGCACAAATATTGTCACTACTACAACTTACAGGGCCATCGTTAAATTAAGTCTGAACCCAAAATATAGCATCATATTGAATACGTCATCTGACATCATGGGAACCTAAACTTTAATTACAATTATTTGTTTACTAGGACTAATTCGAAATTATTATTTTAAGACTTTAATCTAATACATACTGATTAATAATAGCTGATATTTGATGCACATTTCAGAATTAATAATCGTTTTTTATCTTACTGAATATTTATTGTCTACCAAATGAAATATGAATTATATTTGAATCTTTAGAAATACAATTTCTACAATATTAATCTTGTTTTTATATAGATAAATGTCCGATAAATACTATCTTTCATAAAACAAACGAAATTCAGCGCGTCTATTTTCATTCCAATCAATGGCGTTTGTAAACATGTGCACTGACGTCATCGTCGAATCCCAGGACTTTCGACGGCAATGCCTGCCTGCCTAGGTCCCAGGCCAACCAATAATAATTAAACAATGTATTTTTTAAAATATAGGCCTATGGAGCATCCTAGTACATGCACTTCAACTTTTACAACAAAAGCCTAGGCCTGGTAGTACGTCCTACTGTACTTAAGCCTAGGCCTACATTAGTTTGATGTCGTCGGGGCACAATTCTGTCTCTAAATGCAGCGTGACCACTAGGGAAAATCAAAATTCCCAAGAGTGGGTCTAAAAATTCCCAAGATTGCCTTTAAAAACCCAAGATTCTCAAAATATTCTTCATTTAAAGTCCTTCATTTTAAAGCTTTTTCAATGAATTATAAACTGTACAGTATTTTGTACTGTATAGGCCTTAACGAAATGTCTGGGTTTTCTACACCAGAAACTCGTTCGCTTTGGGCCATAGGCCTACTATAAGGCCTACTCTGTGCGTCCGTGGAAAATCCTTTTTGGTGACTAAAACGTGATATCCTTTCCTCTGGCCGCATTGTATGTTAGGACAAGAATTTGAAGTTTGTGCGCAATTTCACCCATTCGATATTAACAAAGTCAGTACTTCATACACATTAGGCCTATGGCCTACAATATTATATAAAAAGGCATAATCGATCTTTACAGAGTGTCGAATTGATCTGTCAATTTTATACCAGGGGCCTACAGTATTGCATAGGAGTATTTAACAATATGAAAAATGGGGAAAACAGTTTCCTTTGAAATCTACTTAAGCGAGTGTGTATGAAACCGGGTCTATGGCAACTAAAATTTGATACTACGTTTAGAAGTGTAGAGATACGAACCCTATTACTAAAAACTGTTGAATTCTAAATGATTACAAAATGACCAAGCATATAAATGAATCGGTATAAAATGATGTTCAAAGATATTATACAGCTATAGACCGCTAATGTTTGTTTTGCATGTCTATCACACACCGTCACTCACAAATTAACGTATGTAAAAATTGGTCGTAAAATTTGATTGTTGACCATTAAAATCTATTTTAAATATTTAATTGAATCCGTACACCGATTTTGTTTCAAGTTGTTTGTTTTCAATATTATAGCTGTTTCATTAGGCCCTACGATGACAATGTTTTGAAATCGTACTGTATAACAC
>NW_022730388.1:101053-109051 GCF_011630105.1 Anneissia japonica | reverse complement strand
AAAATGTTTTTTTTTATGGTCAAACAACAGAAGCCTCTGAATTTTTTACAAGTTGACCAAGCGTGTTGCTGCATCATTATTGTTCAGTTACGATCACTATTCAGAGAGCAGCAGGCTGATAATTTGTTTTTCCCACAGCTATTTAGATGTCGTTGTTGGTAACGATAAATAATGCACATAAAATCAACTGCCGATGGAGAATGGCGTCAGTCATCTGATTAGTCCCATATTAATAGTACCGATACTTTGAATACTCCTCTTCCGCGAATTGTTTTATTGACAGTGACTCATCTAATTCTTATATAATCACTTTCAACATTTTAATCTAAATAGTTCACCATATCGTAAAATTTTGAATACTGTACCCATCCAATTTGTTGGCGATCCTCAGTGTATGTTATGTTAATGAAACATAGCATAATGTACAACAAGGGAATGTGTATTACAATATGCCAGTACATATCTTTTAGATTTTGACGCACTCCGTTCTGTTGTGTGTGACTGCTGTTGAAAACAGACTTCCTCATTTTGTGACTCGCTATGATGACTGAGATGGACCATGTTGATTTATTAATAATATTTTGTTTGGGATGGAATAAAGGAGTCAATTTCCCAAAAAATGCTCCATCAGCACATAGTTTAGTGTGGTCTATGGACAGTATGGCTATGGAATTTACTAACTACACAATCAAGAATCATTAAGTCGCAAAACGTTAGCTGCGTTTGTTGGATTAAACTTTAACTTCGTTTGGATGCGCCATTTACTCTCGGTAGACGGAGACCGGTTTTGTTACTGGTTGGTACATTTCTTACAAACATTCAGCCAAAGGCCTGTGAAAGCTCGATGTTTGCCATCCTTATGTGAGTTATCGTAAAGTCATGGTTTGCCGGGGTTGCGTTCAATTTAAATCTCCGAACTTCTGAAGCTGAGATATTCTATGAATGTAGGCCTGTATCGCTTGCTACAATTTAAAAACGGGTGACCAAATATTGAATTAGGTGCTAAATTTTGATTTAATGCTGGGTAAGTTAAAAACAGACATTCCGTCCGAGTGGGACTCATTCAAAAATTCGAGGGGGTTCGCTAGAAAACAGGGGGGTTCGCTAGAAAAGGGGGGTTCGCCCGAACCATAAAACCCCCCTGGCTACGGGCCTGCATTGTATTCCTCGACTGGTCAAAAGCGTTTGACAAATTGTTTCACGCTAAATTACTTGTACAGCTGGCAAACATTGACTTTAACACAGACGTCATAATGTGGGTTAAATCCTTTCTTGTTGGGTGGTCCCAAATTGTGTCATTTTGGGACATCTCTCTAGCTTGACTAGTATTACGTCTGGTTTACCACAAGAGTCAGTGTTGGGCCTCTTTTATTTAATGTATACGTTTCTGACCTACCATTTCAAGTAGAGTCGAGTATGCCACAGTATGCAGATGATACTGTTTTATTTAGAGTAATCAGTGACAGAACTGATATTGCCAAATTACAAAATGATTTGGATGTTGTATTTGAATGGGGGTAGAAAATATGATGGCACTAAATTGTAAAAAGTGCAAATTTCATGATGAGTACATTATCGATGATCAAAAAATAGAGACAGTTCATCAGATTAAGTATTTTGGTATAACCATTACAAAAAAAATTAAAAAGGGGGGAATATGTTGACAATGTGGTTACCAAATATAAAAAAAATTAATGGTTTTGTTAAACGCACTGCCAAGTTTTCAAACCCAGAAATCCTGATTAAGCTGTGTACCTCTCTTTCCCGCCCATTATTGAGTAGGGTACCGCAGTGTAGTTTCTATCTCAGCAGGGGAATATCGACAAACTATGTTTCCTATACACAAGGCACGATGACCCAGGTCATGTTCCATAACATCGCGGACTAATGGCAGAATAATGAATATTCTTTTACTGTACAATCGCCTGAATTACCCTTATATTATGTTTATTGTAAAATGTCTCCATTGTTTTCCATTAATCCGTCATCTCTATTACCAACACAAAGTCATAAAACTAAAAAATTCAGAACTAATGCCTTTTTTAATAGCACCTTCCATACATTTCCAAAGGTCTGGGATTTAATTCCTTTAAATATTCAAGAAATGCGCGTTAGGAAACTTTTCTGATCATTTTTTTTAGTGATAACAACATTGGAAATTAATGCAATATGTTTTTACAACTTGTTTGAATAAATTTAATGATGGCTTGACCCTTCTTTTACATAATTATTTTTATTTACTGCTGGTTGGGACATCTTTTGGAAAGAAATTACTGTATGTTCACTATTAGAGTCCCCCGGGTCAACATTTGTGACATATTATTTTGTTTTGTGTGTTTGTTTTTTGCTTGTACTGTAGATCGTTTTTTCCCTGAATAAAAAAATTGGGGAAAAAATTGAAATTGAATCAAACCATGTAGCAGTGTATAGTGTATTCAACCACGAAGTTACATTTTGTTCATCTGATAATCTTAGCCTCTAGGTTCAGGTGTGTAAAATTCCATCTGTGGCTAAATCAGAAAGTTCATTGATAGGGAAACCTGTCAATTCTATAGTAATTTCAAGGTTAAATTATTGCAGTTCTCTGTATACTGGTCTACTGAAGGATATCTACACTGTCTCTCAAAAACTTGTATTTTTTTTTAAAGAACATATACCCATATCTCCCCTTATTCGTGAAATCCATTGGATACTTTTTGTCTGCAAGTCTCGTTTAGGCGTATGCCCATCGTACATTTCTAAATTCATCAACAAACGTACAAATTTGCTATCAATTCGATCGGCCTCCACAGCACATCTTGTCAGACCAATGTTCCGTAAGCGTGATTCGGCGATGATCTCTTTCCCATCAGCATCTGCTCATCTATGGAATATCCTGCCTCCTTCCATTAAAAAACCCCCATTTTGCAGAGTTTAAGGCAAGCCTTAAAATCTGTCTGTTTAACTGACTTTATTGTGTGTTGGGCTGCGTTTGCTGGTTTTTACACTCATTTCATTTTAATCTTTTTATCCTTTATTACCATTGATTACTTTGGTCTTTGACTCATGAAAGCATGCTCTGCTGGTTTTGGTTTGGGTGGGCTGTACTTGAGGAAAACATGAACTACAGTGGAGAGTATTTAGGTCTTTGTTACCGCAAGAAATAAGCGCTATAGAAATACAAAATAACAAGTAACAAGAAATTTTTACTAATTTGTTCCACTAAAAATGCAACATGATGATGGCCTGAGTGGTGGGAGGTTCAAAGGGTATTAGTTGTCAATTGTTTCACATACAGCCTTTCAAAATTAGACGTGGTAATTTTTCGGTCCATTATGTTTAATGATTCTCTGACAGTACTCAACCCTCTCTACTTCCTCGCAGAGTTCACACAACCAAGTCTTTCTATTACGTTCTAAGTCAGTCCTTCTCTTACATTCATCACACTCTTTCATTGACAAGTTGAGCTGGTTGTGGAATAACTTTCCACAGTCTGTTATTGATTCCACCACTAAAGAAATTTTAAAACATTGCATAAGTGTCGTATTTTTGTTAGCTGTTTGTTGTGACTTTTTGTTTATTTCTCTCTTGTTGTTTCTTTTGCCTCTTCTGACCTTCTCTTATAGCGTTTTGCTGCTGAGGAGTAATGTTTCTATGCAAAAAATCCGATTCCAAAGTCACATTTCTGCGAGTAGGTTGTACATCTCTGCGAGTACGTAGTACGTTTTTGTGAGAACGTAGTACGTTTGTGCGAGTACGTTGTACGTTTCTGTGAGTAAGTCGTACGTTTCTGCGAGTACGTTGTCCATTTGTAACTGTATTTCTTCTGCCATTGCCTTCCATATTCTTGTATTATTAACGGGAAGTTGAATGTTTAAAAGTTACCGTGATTGTTTGTTTTGCCTGAATCGATCACTTTTTAAAGAAAGTGCAGTTGGTATGTCCTTGTTTTCACTATTATGCAAATAAGGGAGACTACCAGTGTCACCAAAATGTGTTATGTAAACATTTAGTAGATTTATTATTGATTAGTTACTGAATGAATAATTACCATTAAATAGATGGCCTACGGATAGTACATAAACTTCTATAGAAGATACAGCTAATTGGTCAATATATAATGATTTGATAGCGGGCTTATGTTCTTTCTCTTGTGTGAGATGATAAACAACCGACCTTTTCTTTGTCAATTAGATTATTTAAAGTAATAATACGAATATTACTTAACTTAAAGTGTATATTGCCATAATTTTAAAAATGGATCACAGCAATTTAAATATCACCTTATGCTTGATGATATTATATAGAAAATGTAATATTAGGAAATATTTTTCATTTCCATTGAAAAGAATATTTAATTAATGCATGGACAAGTAGATATTTTTTAGGCTTGAAGTCATTACGTTGTTTGTTATTAAGCCATTATTTATTGCTATCGTTATTTATTATTTAGTTCACACCTAAATTTCTATTTGTAATTTGAATTGCTTAAATGAAAAAGAGAAAAAGAAAGGGGGATAGAGGGGAAGGAAAAAATAAGTGAGGAGGAAAAAAGAGGATGAAAGAGAAAAGGAAAGGAAAAGAAAGGAGAAGGAAAGGAAGAAAATATAGTTATTGTTGGTCCCTTTTGGTAGTTATGGTTGTCATTCTTCAAAGGACCTTTTTTAGGTGTGTTTCAAATTTAAGACCAACAAATGAATATGTCTTTAAGTGCAATGGCCGAGTAATCTACTGGAATTTTTTTATATCTTTTCTTTGTATTTTGTGAAATGTTTTCTTGTTATTTGCATGCACCACCAGATGGTGTGTGTCACTGATACAAAAGTGTTCAAAGAGAGTTTAAAGTTTAAAGGAAAAGAGTAAAAGTAATCAGAACTCATCTAATATTTAGTGTTTATGTTGGCCACGCAGACAGTAAAAACAGTAGAAAAAGTTAATTTAAACTAATGTCCAATGCTTTTCTTTTTTTAGAAACATCATCCAGCTTGAACACCATGACACGATTTTTGGATGTATTACTACTTGTGGCAGTCGGATGTAGTGTCGGATCATCCCGAGGTGTTGTGAAAAGGAGCACGTCAAACAATTATACCTGCCTACTTGACATGAAGAGAACTGAAAATGATGGTGATAACCAGTATGATCTTTCGAAAAATGATAGGAAATTCATCAACATCAGGTTTTCCGGTGACTATTTCGATATTAAGATAAATGACACGACAATGCCTGTCTGGTCAGATACCACAGTGATTGACATTAATCATTGGGTGCTGGTAATTGGCCAAACAGGTTTACTCTTGTCCACCTTTCCATTTGACTTTTATTCCCTCTCGCTTCTCACACTGTCTTATGGTGTGAAGCACGTTTCATTGAGTGTTGAATCCGCAAGTGCTTGTTTTGAAAAAGCTGGTAACGAAGACAGGTTAGAAATAATCGCAGCGTCACTTCAGAATTATTTTTGTAAAAATGAGAAGCTGGAGGGACATGTTTGTATTGAGCGACAGCAGAGTGACTTCAATGTCAAAGGTCTGTACAATTTTCCAGAGAATTATTACACTATTTTTCAAGACAGCACGTACTTTGATTGTCTAATCACAGTGGAAGGTAGTTCAATTGAAAGCATGAGGCCTAATGATATGTCACATAATCATTTTCAAGTATTGTCTTTAGTACTTAGTTTCTTATTTTGGTTTTCTTTCAACTTGCTTTTTGTCCTGTTTTTGTGTCGTGCCAAACCAATTGTTGAAGGTAACCAGCAACACCTTACCATTAGATCTGATCTGCCAATGGGACCTACATATTGCCTGGTCCACTGGGGAAACAAGTGTCGAGCGTTAGGTGCCCTCCGTTGCATTTTATTATTAATTATCGTTGGTCTCCTACCATACAAACCATACTCAATACAGTTTTTCTCAGATAGAAAGAACTTTGACAAACGCTGGGATGCACTTTATAATAATGAGGTGATTTCAAGAGCTAAAGTTTGGACTTGGCTTATTATTGTAAATTTGATATTTTTTGGTTATGGTATATTTATAATATTAATATTGTTTATACCTAAGCCAAATTGGCTTGAAACTGAATTTTTAGAAAAAAAAATTATTTTTTTTATATTTTTTGAAGAATTTGAACTTGCAAAGGAATTAAAGATTCCAAATAACAATTACAGCGGTTTATACAGAATTTTATTTATGATGAAGGCAAGGACAAAGATGGCTTTCACCATGTTGCATTGGAAACATGGCTTGAAAAGATTCTGGGAGTACACAGATGACCATTGTTGGCTGGGATATTTACTCTTGTTATCATTTCTAGTGGTATACTTCATTTGCACAATTTTGAATTCTGTTCCTTTACTTTATTGTATTTTACGTTTGATTCAGTGCAGACAGCGAGCCTGTCAATTTATCAGGTCGTTTGTCTCGCTTTGTGGTTTTATACTTTTTGAGATCACATTTTTCCTTAAAATTGTTTCCTTTTTTTGATATGTGTCTAGGATCATTTGGTACTCAACAATTGGTGTGCTTTTGTATACTGGGTCTGTTGGTCCCTACATTGCAGCCTTGCCCATTGTGATTGGTTACATATTTTCCACAATAACTGACTAATACAATGGTTATGTAACTCTTTTGAAAGACGTTATATACGCAGTTGATAATTTGATCAAACAAGGAAAAGTAGGGGTTTCTGATGACAGGTTGCCTATTTTCCCACTTTCTACTGACCATAAACCAGCGAAGGATGTGACTGCATCACCACCTGGTGGTGGAGTGTGTACTGGCAATAATGATGAAAAAAGTATTTCTTTTTCTAATATTCAACCAAAGAAAGGTGCTTCAACCACTGGTACCTCATCTTCTGGTAGTTCTAATCCTTCTACATCTAAAATATCAGCAATACAAAATAATTCTAGGCAGGAAGTTTTGCGGGTGGACACTGAAGATCTAATAGCTATTGAAATTGGTCTTTTTGTACAAACGTGCAGACCTAAAATTTATGAAGGTTTTAAAGCAGTGATAAGGATTGTTGTATTTATTGTAACAGTAGGGTATGGATACATAATTGTGAAAGTCGTCGGTGATATTAAAGATTTGAAAGACATAGTAAAGGTCATAGCTTCCATTATCATTGCCTCTTTTGTGCCTCTTTTAGGAATAGTAATACGTAAAATATTAGGTAATGAACAAAAACAAAAATATAGAAAGCGCATCCTTGAAAACTGCGTCGAAGAAGAAGCTAAACGCTACTTGACACCTGATCCTCCAAATGTCTAATTATTATATGCTTGTGTTATTGTATTTAAATTTACTAAGCAATATAATTATCCAGATTTTTTGTAGGACTTATAAGCCAAGTTAGAACAGAATATTTGTTTATGATTGCATACATTGATTCTACAGAATATTGAAAGGAAATGTATGCATGTTTGTATTATGAAGCTTTAGTTGATTAAGGAAAATTAGTACACAAAGGGTAGATTAAAGAAAAATGAATAATTGTTTATTATTTCATAAATTGATAGTTTCTGTAAATAAATCTTATTTTACAACATGTTTTAAAAGCAAAAACCAATGAAAGGAATCTTATGGATGTTTTTATTCTTATGAAATATTAGGTGATTAGTATATTTGTAATCAATACACTGGCGAAAAATTAGTAAACTATGATTAGTTCATAAAATTGTATTGTTTTGTACAATATATTTATATATATATATATATATATATATATACTGTATTTATATATATATTATTTTATTTATATATTTATTTTTATATTTTTATTTACTTATTTGTATATAGATATATTTATATATATATTTATTTACATATATATACTGTATTATTATATTATATATACTGTAATTATTTATATATTTGTATATTTATTTGTATATATATATTTATTTATTTGTATATGTATTTACATATATTTATATATTTATATGTTTAAATATTTATTTATATATTTTTTTTTTTATATTTATTTATATATTTTTATCTACATTTATTTTGTATT